>NW_027440439.1:0-103346 GCF_031893055.1 Leptodactylus fuscus | reverse complement strand
GACCCCGGCCCCGGCACTGCCGACGACCTGCTGCTGCCGCCCCCCCCGCCCATTCATTCATTCAGCATTAACCCTTTGGTTTGCCCCGTTATTCGGGCTCGGTGGCCTCAGCATGAATTTCCCCCCTCCCGGCCTGTCCGGTAGCCCCCAGTCTTCCCTCACCTCTCAGGTGTCTGTCTCCGGGGCCCCCGGCTCCTCACAGTTTGGGACGGTCCCCCAGTTTGGCTCTGGGGCAGTGGCAGCCAATCCATCCGCGGGGTCACCCCAATATGTGCTGTCTAACTCTGTGGCTATTAGGGCCGAGATTCAGAGGTTCGAGTCGGTGCACCCCAATATTTACGCCATCTACGACCTGATCGAGAGGGTGGATGACTTGGCACTGCAGAACCAGATCCGGGAGCACGTCATCTCCATCGAAGGTGAGCGATCCGGGGGCTGGTGGGGGGCGGTGAGGGGGCGCAGGGTAAATACAGGCAGACATGTGCTCCTGTCTGGGGACGTAACGCCAAAATCACCAGCTTCATCCACTGCTAGAGGCCCCCATCAATGAGTCAGAGGATCCTAGACAGCTGAGAAGACCACTGACCTGAATGATAGACAGTCCGTGTCCTAGAAGAGAGATCGAGTCAGATGATAGACAGTCCGTGTCCTAGAAGAGAGATCGAGTCAGATGATAGACAGTCCGTGTCCTAGAAGAGAGATCGAGTCAGATGATAGACAGTCCGTGTCCTAGAAGAGAGATCTGGTCATCCAGGCAGATGATAGACAGTCCGTGTCCTAGAAGAGAGATCTGGTCATCCAGGCAGATGATAGACAGTCCGTGTCCTAGAAGAGAGATCGAGTCAGATGATAGACAGTCCGTGTCCTAGAAGAGAGATCTGGTCATCCAGGCAGATGATAGACAGCCATACACAAGACCAGGCCATTAAACTAGGTGGTAGACAGTCGCTACCGGTCAATGAACGAGACAGTCACTGCTTTATAGGAGAGAGGACCGGTCAATGAACGAGACAGTTGCTGCTCAGTAGGAGAGAGGACCGGTCAATGAACGAGACAGTCGCTGCTCTATAGGAGAGAGGACCGGTCAATGAACGAGACAGTCGCTGCTCTATAGGAGAGAGGACCGGTCCATGAACGAGACAGTCGCTGCTCTATAGGAGAGAGGACCGGTCAATGAACGAGACAGTCACAGTTTTGTAGAAGAGAGGACCGGTCAATGAACGAGACAGTCACTGCTCAGTAGGAGAGAGGACCGGTCAATGAACGAGACAGTCGCTGCTCTGTAGGAGAGAGGACCGGTTAATGAATGAGACAGTCATAGTTGTGTAGAAGAGACTGGTCAATGAACGAGACAGTCGCTGCTCTGTAGGAGAGAGGACTGGTCAATGAACGAGACAGTCACAGTTGTGCAGAAGAGAGGACCGGTCAATGAACGAGACAGTCGCTGCTCTATAGGAGAGAGGACCGGTCAATGAACGAGACAGTCGCTGCTCTGTAGGAGAGAGGACTGGTCAATGAACGAGACAGTCGCTGCTCTATAGGAGAGAGGACCGGTCAATGAACGAGACAGTCGTGCTCTGTAGGAGAGAGGACTGGTCAATGAACGAGACAGTCACTGCTCAGTAGGAGAGAGGTCCGGTCAATGAACGAGACAGTCACTGCTCAGTAGGAGAGAGGTCCGGTCAATGAACGAGACAGTCGCTGCTCAGTAGGAGAGAGGGCCAGTCACTGACCTAGATGATAGACCGTAATCATGTCATGGTAGAGAGTAGAGATGAGCGAACACTGTTGGGATCAGCCGTTCCGGACAGCACGCTCCTATAGAAATGAATGGAAGCACCTGGCACATACACTTTGCCGGCGGCCGGTCGCCGTGCCAGGTGCTTCCATTCATTTCTATGGGAGCGTGCTGTTCGGAGCGGCTGATCCCAACAGTGTTCGCTCATCTCTAGTAGAGAGTACAGGGAAAATTCCTTCCCAATGCCGATCTTACCTCCAGCAGCCAGTACACAGAACATTGTGTTTTCAGCAATAGATTCATGTCCTTGTCTTTAGCTATGAGGTAAAGCCTTATGGATACAGGCCACCAGTACAGTGTGTGTGTGTGTGGGGGGAGTCTCATATTTGGGGTTCAGTACGGGGGGGGGGGGGGGTTGGGTCCCTTACAGTGAGGGGGGGTCTCATACTCAGAGGTCACTAGAGAGGGGGGTCTCTTATACTCGGGGGTCTTTCTTATTCAGGGGGCCCCAGCTGATTTGGGTCTCGGGTCTCCACGCCTTAGTGCTCGTGTGTGAGGGGGGTTGCTGCAGTGACGCAGCCGGTGTGTCCACTCTAAAGCCTTATGGGTGTGAGTTTGTGATGTGTATGTGGACAACAAACTGATAGGGTCACCTGTCTTACAGGCCACTTCTTCGCCTGTCCAGTGGGTGTCTTGGCCCCTCCTTCACTTGTCCATTGGCTAATTTGTATTATGCTTAACCTTTGCTTGGCTTGGCTTGGTTGTTGGAAGAAAGCGGCCATGTTCTTCTACTCTTTCGTTAGGTGGACACACACATAGTATCTAAAGGTGTATCTGCTGTAAAGCCTCCAGTAGGACCTGACTTAGTCAGTGTGAAGGATCCAATAGGTCATGTGATTGGAGACCAAGACCCCCCCTGGCCTGTGAAGCAATGCTGCCTCTTTGTTCAGCTAATCTGCGGTTACGATAGGTTGTCATAGTTTAGTTTTAGGCCCTGGCCTTGGTCACAAGCAGCAGCCACTCCGAGACTTCCCTGGATCAGCCATTATAAGATTGTTCATACCTAAATCTTCCTTCCGCGGACATTATCTGGTGGGGGAGTTTAAAGATCTCCACATTCAAAAAATTGCTGTCTTCCCCACCAAAAAACATTTATTTGAGGGCGATGACCTGGGGTCACTATCAGACTGTATGTGTCGGTATGTATTTACACTTCTACTGCACACTGTACTGAAGAATTTCACAGCAATCTATTGGTTGCATGTAGATAAAGATTTTATTGAAGACGACTCCATCATCCAGGCAGTGTATATATAGAGGTGACTTTCAGTAGAGTCCCAGAACGTGATCTTTAGGTGACATTCAGTAGAGTCCCCAGGCATGATCTTTTTTTTTTTTTTTTTTTTTATGTAGATTGTGAGCCCCACATAGAGCTCACAATGTACATTTATCCCTATCATTATGTCTTTGGAATATGGGATGGAAATCCATGCAAACACGGGGAGAACATACAAACTCCTTGCAGATGGTTTTATGCCCTTGGCGGGATTTGAACACCAGGACTCCAGCGCTGCAAGGCTGCAGTGCTAACCACTGAGCCACCGTGTGGCCCCCTCCCGGGCATGATCTTTAGGTGAAGTTCAGAAGAGTCCTAGGACGTGATCTTTAGGTGACATTCAGTAGAGTCCCCAGACTTGATCATTAAGTGACGTTCAGTAGAGTCCCTAGGCTGCGATCTTTAGGTGACGTTCAGTCGAGTCCCAGAACGCAATCTTTAGATGACGATCAGTAGAGTCCCATGACGTGATCTTTAGGTGACGATCAGTAGAGTCCCTAGGCTGTGATCTTTAGGTGAGGTTCAGTAGAGTCCTAGGACGTGATCTTTAGGTGACGTTCAGTAGAGTCCTAGGACGTGATCTTTAGGTGATGTTCAGTAGAGTCCTAGGACGTGATCTTTAGGTGACGTTCAGTAGAGTCCTAGGACGTGATCTTTAGGTGACGATCAGTAGAGTCCCTAGGCTGTGATCTTTAGGTGACGTTCAGTAGAGTCCTAGGACGTGATCTTTAGGTGACGATCAGTAGAGTCCCTAGGCTGTGATCTTTAGGTGACGTTCAGTAGAGTCCCAGAACGCAATCTTTAGGTGACGATCAGTAGAGTCCCTAGGCTGTGATCTTTAGGTGATGTTCAGTAGAGTCCTAGGACGTGATCTTTAGGTGACGATCAGTAGAGTCCCTAGGCTGTGATCTTTAGGTGACGTTCAGTAGAGTCCTAGGACGTGATCTTTAGGTGACGATCAGTAGAGTCCCTAGGCTGTGATCTTTAGGTGACGTTCAGTAGAGTCCTAGGACGTGATCTTTAGGTGACGATCAGTAGAGTCCCTAGGCTGTGATCTTTAGGTGACGTTCAGTAGAGTCCCATGACGTGATCTTTAGATGACGATCAGTAGAGTCCCTAGGCTGTGAACTTTAGGTGACGTTCAGTAGAGTCCCATGACGTGATCTTTAGATGACGATCAGTAGAGTCCCTAGGCTGTGAACTTTAGATAACATTCAGTAGAGTCCCAGAACGTGATCTTTAGGTGACGTTCAGTAGAGTCTCAGGACGTGATCTTTAGGTGACGTTCAGTAGAGTCCTAGGACGTGATCTTTAGGTGAGGTTCAGTAGAGTCCTAGGACGTGATCTTTAGGTGACGATCAGTAGAGTCCCTAGGCTGTGATCTTTAGGTGACGTTCAGTAGAGTCCCTAGGCTGTGATCTTTAGGTGACGTTCAGTAGAGTCCCATGACGTGATCTTTAGATGACGATCAGTAGAGTCCCTAGGCTGTGAACTTTAGATAACATTCAGTAGAGTCCCAGAACGTGATCTTTAGGTGACGTTCAGTAGAGTCTCAGGACGTGATCTTTAGGTGACGTTCAGTAGAGTCCTAGGACGTGATCTTTAGATGACGATCAGTAGAGTCCTAGGACGTGATCTTTAGATGACGATCAGTAGAGTCCCAGAACGTGATCTTTAGGTGACGTTCAGTAGAGTCTCAGGACGTGATCTTTAGATGACGATCAGTAGAGTCTCAGGACGTGATCTTTAGGTGACGTTCAGTAGAGTCCTAGGACGTGATCTTTAGGTGACGTTCAGTAGAGTCCTAGGACGTGATCTTTAGGTGAGGTTCAGTAGAGTCCCAGGACGTGATCTTTAGGTGACGTTCAGTAGAGTCCTAGGACGTGATCTTTAGGTGATGTTCAGTAGAGTCCTAGGACGTGATCTTTAGGTGACGTTCAGTAGAGTCCTAGGACGTGATCTTTAGGTGACGTTCAGTAGAGTCCCCAGCGTGATCTTTAGGTGACGTTCAGTAGAGTCCCCAGCGTGATCTTTAGGTGAGGTTCAGTAGAGTCCTAGGACGTGATCTTTAGGTGACGTTCAGTAGAGTCCTAGGACGTGATCTTTAGGTGACGTTCAGTAGAGTCCTAGGACGTGATCTTTAGGTGACGTTCAGTAGAGTCCTAGGACTTGATCTTTAGGTGACGTTCAGTAGAGTCCCCAGCGTGATCTTTAGGTGATGTTCAGTAGAGTCCTAGGACGTGATCTTTAGGTGATGTTCAGTAGAGTCCTAGGACGTGATCTTTAGGTGATGTTCAGTAGAGTCCTAGGACGTGATCTTTAGGTGATGTTCAGTAGAGTCCTAGGACGTGATCTTTAGGTGACGTTCAGTAGAGTCCTAGGACGTGATCTTTAGGTGATGTTCAGTAGAGTCCTAGGACGTGATCTTTAGGTGACGTTCAGTAGAGTCCCCAGCGTGATCTTTAGGTGACGTTCAGTAGAGTCCTAGGACGTGATCTTTAGGTGATGTTCAGTAGAGTCCTAGGACGTGATCTTTAGGTGATGTTCAGTAGAGTCCTAGGACGTGATCTTTAGGTGATGTTCAGTAGAGTCCTAGGACGTGATCTTTAGGTGACGTTCAGTAGAGTCCTAGGACGTGATCTTTAGGTGATGTTCAGTAGAGTCCTAGGACGTGATCTTTAGGTGACGTTCAGTAGAGTCCTAGGACGTGATCTTTAGGTGATGTTCAGTAGAGTCCTAGGACGTGATCTTTAGGTGATGTTCAGTAGAGTCCTAGGACGTGATCTTTAGGTGACGTTCAGTAGAGTCCTAGGACGTGATCTTTAGGTGATGTTCAGTAGAGTCCTAGGACGTGATCTTTAGGTGATGTTCAGTAGAGTCCTAGGACGTGATCTTTAGGTGATGTTCAGTAGAGTCCTAGGACGTGATCTTTAGGTGACGTTCAGTAGAGTCCTAGGACGTGATCTTTAGGTGACGTTCAGTAGAGTCCTAGGACGTGATCTTTAGGTGATGTTCAGTAGAGTCCTAGGACGTGATCTTTAGGTGATGTTCAGTAGAGTCCTAGGACGTGATCTTTAGGTGAGGTTCAGTAGAGTCCCCAGCGTGATCTTTAGGTGAGGTTCAGTAGAGTCCTAGAACGTGATCTTTAGGTAACGTTCAGTAGAGTCCTAGGACGTGATCTTTAGGTGATGTTCAGTAGAGTCCTAGGACGTGATCTTTAGGTGACGTTCAGTAGAGTCCCCAGCGTGATCTTTAGGTGACGTTCAGTAGAGTCCTAGGACGTGATCTTTAGGTGATGTTCAGTAGAGTCCTAGGACGTGATCTTTAGGTGATGTTCAGTAGAGTCCTAGGACGTGATCTTTAGGTGATGTTCAGTAGAGTCCCCAGCGTGATCTTTAGGTGACGTTCAGTAGAGTCCTAGGACGTGATCTTTAGGTGATGTTCAGTAGAGTCCTAGGACGTGATCTTTAGGTGATGTTCAGTAGAGTCCTAGGACGTGATCTTTAGGTGATGTTCAGTAGAGTCCTAGGACGTGATCTTTAGGTGACGTTCAGTAGAGTCCTAGGACGTGATCTTTAGGTGATGTTCAGTAGAGTCCTAGGACGTGATCTTTAGGTGACGTTCAGTAGAGTCCTAGGACGTGATCTTTAGGTGATGTTCAGTAGAGTCCTAGGACGTGATCTTTAGGTGATGTTCAGTAGAGTCCTAGGACGTGATCTTTAGGTGACGTTCAGTAGAGTCCTAGGACGTGATCTTTAGGTGATGTTCAGTAGAGTCCTAGGACGTGATCTTTAGGTGATGTTCAGTAGAGTCCTAGGACGTGATCTTTAGGTGATGTTCAGTAGAGTCCTAGGACGTGATCTTTAGGTGACGTTCAGTAGAGTCCTAGGACGTGATCTTTAGGTGACGTTCAGTAGAGTCCTAGGACGTGATCTTTAGGTGATGTTCAGTAGAGTCCTAGGACGTGATCTTTAGGTGATGTTCAGTAGAGTCCTAGGACGTGATCTTTAGGTGACGTTCAGTAGAGTCCTAGGACGTGATCTTTAGGTGACGTTCAGTAGAGTCCTAGGACGTGATCTTTAGGTGATGTTCAGTAGAGTCCTAGGACGTGATCTTTAGGTGATGTTCAGTAGAGTCCTAGGACGTGATCTTTAGGTGACGATCAGTAGAGTCCTAGGACGTGATCTTTAGGTGATGTTCAGTAGAGTCCTAGGACGTGATCTTTAGGTGACGTTCAGTAGAGTCCCCAGTCATAGTGATCGCTGTTTTTTCATTCTTTGTTTTTTACTCCGTCCCCTGATTGGTTGATGTGGGACACATTTGTGTTCCCCTTGAGGTCTCGCCCATGAGGATTGTATATGTGCTGACTTTAGCTCTGATATGGTGGGATTTGACAACAGTCCATGCTGGTCAGTAGGGCTTGTGACCGTCTCTGCTGCCGGTGCTTTGCCGAGGCGCCCTGGGCTGTTGGTTTTCGGGTTTTCACTTTATGACTTTCCTTTGGCTGTGTCATGCGCCTGTATTTTATCTTCGCAGTGATGGAGAGGTTGGTACTTGAATATACATCCTCTATATGATTGTTGTGTTGCAGATGCCTCTTCTAGCTCCGCCCTGATGTCTGTTACCTCTGCTTAGGGATGTTTTTCCTTCTGTCACTTCCTTTACATGAAACTCTGTCAGTAACTGTTGGTGTAAAGTGCAGCCGAGTAACAGATATTTCTCCCGACTCCTCGCACATGTGCACACTCAGCTTGCTTCAGCATACGTGTGTTTTTCATTGAGATTAGTTGCATGAGCTACTGCCAGAATTTTTAGTTCTAGTCATGTACGGAGGCTTTAAGTTCTGTTCACACTGAGCAGTTATTTTTATGTGGTACAAAGGCATTTCACCGTTTCTGGCCTACTGACAGTGGTTCAGGTGTCCTGGATGGTGCACGTTCACCTTGCTTCCAGAGCATCTATCACCATGGCACAAACTGCCCTTCACCATGAGGGCTAGTTCACACGGAGATTTTTGCAGGCCTGCAACTTTTTTTTCCCCGCATGTCCTCTCTTACCACAGATTCCTCGACTGAGACAGCCGCGATGTCCTCGGCGCGAGACTCGTTTCCGATTAGGCCCATTCGTTCGGGAGTGGGATGTCGAGGCACTGCATCCTGTTGCGGCTAGCCGCGCGGAGAGTTCACATGGTGGAAAAGGTTCCCGCTGTGTGAACATACCCTCACTGACTGGATCCTTTCTGCCCACCATCTCCCTGGTCTTCATCTTTCCTCTGCGTCACCGTCTCTTCATGTGGAGGGATTGCAAGTCCCTTGAGTCCTGCGTCTACAGGTAACAAGACTGGATCCCTGCAGCATTGAAGTGTTCCTCTTAATTAGTCAGCTCATTAAATTTTCTAAGATCAGTGCGGGCGGCCCGGGGACAGGATGGCGGCGAGAGGAATCTAGGACACTGCCTACAACTCTCTATAGCTTTTGTTTCAGTGAACCTAAAGTTTTATTTTTGTGAGAAGTTTACAAAACCTTCACATGGGCCCTGTGATTGTGATATCAGTACAAGAAGTACAAGACTCTTGCAACTGAATCCTGCAACTCCAGAGTGGCTGATAAGAGAATTTAGCTTGTACTAGGGTGTATTGCAATCATTAAAGGAAATCTACATCTGGACTTATTTATTCCCAATCTGATCTCTATTCTCCATCTGGACTCCTCTGTGCTACATCTGGACTCCTCTGTGCTACATCTGGACTCCTCTGTGCTACATCTGGACTCCTCTGTGCTACATCTGGACTCCTCTGTGCTACATCTGGACTCCTCTGTGCTACATCTGGACTCCTCTGTGCTACATCTGGACTCCTCTGTGCTACATCTGGACTCCTCTGTGCTACATCTGGACTCCTCTGTGCTACATCTGGACTCCTCTGTGCTACATCTGGGCTCCTCTGTGCTACATCTGGGCTCCTCTGTGCTACATCTGGGCTCCTCTGTGCTACATCTGGGCTCCTCTGTGCTACATCTGGGCTCCTCTGTGCTACATCTGGGCTCCTCTGTGCTACATCTGGGCTCCTCTGTGCTACATCTGGGCTCCTCTGTGCTACATCTGGGCTCCTCTGTGCTACATCTGGGCTCCTCTGTGCTACATCTGGGCTCCTCTGTGCTACATCTGGGCTCCTCTGTGCTACATCTGGGCTCCTCTGTGCTACATCTGGGCTCCTCTGTGCTACATCTGGGCTCCTCTGTGCTACATCTGGGCTCCTCTGTGCTACATCTGGGCTCCTCTGTGCTACATCTGGGCTCCTCTGTGCTACATCTGGGCTCCTCTGTGCTACATCTGGGCTCCTCTGTGCTACATCTGGGCTCCTCTGTGCTACATCTGGGCTCCTCTGTGCTACATCTGGGCTCCTCTGTGCTACATCTGGGCTCCTCTGTGCTACATCTGGGCTCCTCTGTGCTACATCTGGGCTCCTCTGTGCTACATCTGGGCTCCTCTGTGCTACATCTGGGCTCCTCTGTGCTACATCTGGGCTCCTCTGTGCTACATCTGGGCTCCTCTGTGCTACATCTGGGCTCCTCTGTGCTACATCTGGGCTCCTCTGTGCTACATCTGGGCTCCTCTGTGCTACATCTGGGCTCCTCTGTGCTACATCTGGGCTCCTCTGTGCTACATCTGGGCTCCTCTGTGCTACATCTGGGCTCCTCTGTGCTACATCTGGGCTCCTCTGTGCTACATCTGGGCTCCTCTGTGCTACATCTGGGCTCCTCTGTGCTACATCTGGGCTCCTCTGTGCTACATCTGGGCTCCTCTGTGCTACATCTGGGCTCCTCTGTGCTACATCTGGGCTCCTCTGTGCTACATCTGGGCTCCTCTGTGCTACATCTGGGCTCCTCTGTGCTACATCTGGGCTCCTCTGTGCTACATCTGGGCTCCTCTGTGCTACATCTGGGCTCCTCTGTGCTACATCTGGGCTCCTCTGTGCTACATCTGGGCTCCTCTGTGCTACATCTGGGCTCCTCTGTGCTACATCTGGGCTCCTCCTGTGCTACATCTGGGCTCCTCCTGTGCTACATCTGGGCTCCTCCTGTGCTACATCTGGGCTCCTCCTGTGCTACATCTGGGCTCCTCCTGTGCTACATCTGGGCTCCTCCTGTGCTACATCTGGGCTCCTCCTGTGCTACATCTGGGCTCCTCCTGTGCTACATCTGGGCTCCTCCTGTGCTACATCTGGGCTCCTCCTGTGCTACATCTGGGCTCCTCCTGTGCTACATCTGGGCTCCTCCTGTGCTACATCTGGGCTCCTCCTGTGCTACATCTGGGCTCCTCCTGTGCTACATCTGGGCTCCTCCTGTGCTACATCTGGGCTCCTCCTGTGCTACATCTGGGCTCCTCCTGTGCTACATCTGGGCTCCTCCTGTGCTACATCTGGGCTCCTCCTGTGCTACATCTGGGCTCCTCCTGTGCTACATCTGGGCTCCTCCTG
Organism: Leptodactylus fuscus; assembly: GCF_031893055.1. Lineage (NCBI taxonomy): Eukaryota > Metazoa > Chordata > Amphibia > Anura > Leptodactylidae > Leptodactylus > Leptodactylus fuscus. Next base: position 92,795 of record NW_027440439.1, on the reverse strand, counting down.
TGCTACATCTGGGCTCCTCCTGTGCTACATCTGGGCTCCTCCTGTGCTACATCTGGGCTCCTCCTGTGCTACATCTGGGCTCCTCCTGTGCTACATCTGGGCTCCTCCTGTGCTACATCTGGGCTCCTCCTGTGCTACATCTGGGCTCCTCCTGTGCTACATCTGGGCTCCTCCTGTGCTACATCTGGGCTCCTCCTGTGCTACATCTGGGCTCCTCCTGTGCTACATCTGGGCTCCTCCTGTGCTACATCTGGGCTCCTCCTGTGCTACATCTGGGCTCCTCCTGTGCTACATCTGGGCTCCTCTGATCTCCTCTATTGCTCATTTGGCCTCCTCTATTCCACATCTGGACTTGGATCATGGACTAAGAAAGCTCCTTATGGAGACTTAAAAGCCATTTTTGCTTCACTGGGGGATTCTAGGAATATGCAAATCTGTTTTCCAGGATGTGATTAGGAATACAATACCTCTGCTCGCTGCCTCTAGGGCAGCCCCCTTAAACACCAGGTATGACTTTTCAGGTAGCCTAATACCATGATGTGGGATTATTGCCAAACTAGTACATCTATTCCAAAAGGAATCTGTTCCCCATCTGGACTCTTCGGTTCCCCATCCGGACTCCTCTATACTACATATGATCTTCTCTATACGTCTGGACTCTTCGGTTCCCCATCCGGACTCCTCTATACTACATCTGGGCTCCTCTGTGCTACATCTGGACTCTTCGGTTCCCCATCTGGACTCTTCGGTTCCCCATCTGGACTCTTCGGTTCCCCATCTGGACTCTTCGGTTCCCCATCTGGACTCTTCGGTTCCCCATCTGGACTCTTCGGTTCCCCATCTGGACTCTTCGGTTCCCCATCTGGACTCTTCGGTTCCCCATCTGGACTCTTCGGTTCCCCATCTGGACTCTTCGGTTCCCCATCTGGACTCTTCGGTTCCCCATCTGGACTCTTCGGTTCCCCATCTGGACTCTTCGGTTCCCCATCTGGACTCTTCGGTTCCCCATCTGGACTCTTCGGTTCCCCATCTGGACTCTTCGGTTCCCCATCTGGACTCTTCGGTTCCCCATCTGGACTCTTCGGTTCCCCATCTGGACTCTTCGGTTCCCCATCTGGACTCTTCGGTTCCCCATCTGGACTCTTCGGTTCCCCATCTGCACTCTTCGGTTCCCCATCTGCACTCTTCGGTTCCCCATCTGCACTCTTCGGTTCCCCATCTGGACTCTTCGGTTCCCCATCTGGACTCTTCGGTTCCCCATCTGGACTCTTCGGTTCCCCATCTGGACTCTTCGGTTCCCCATCTGGACTCTTCGGTTCCCCATCTGGACTCTTCGGTTCCCCATCTGGACTCTTCGGTTCCCCATCTGGACTCTTCGGTTCCCCATCTGGACTCTTCGGTTCCCCATCTGGACTCTTCGGTTCCCCATCTGGACTCTTCGGTTCCCCATCTGGACTCTTCGGTTCCCCATCTGGACTCTTCGGTTCCCCATCTGGACTCTTCGGTTCCCCATCTGGACTCTTCGGTTCCCCATCTGGACTCTTCGGTTCCCCATCTGGACTCTTCGGTTCCCCATCTGGACTCTTCGGTTCCCCATCTGGACTCCTCTGTACTACATCTGATATTCTCTATATGTCTGGACTCTTCGGTTCCCCATCTGGACTTCTCTATACTACATCTGATCTTTTCTATATGTCTGGACTCTTCGGTTCCCCATCTGGACTCTTCGGTTCCCCATCTGGACTCTTCGGTTCCCCATCTGGACTCTTCGGTTCCCCATCTGGACTCTTCGGTTCCCCATCTGGACTCCTCTATACTACATCTGATCTTCTCTATATGTCTGGACTCTTCGGTTCCCCATCTGGACTCTTCGGTTCCCCATCTGGACTCCTCTGTACTACATCTGATCTTTTCTATATGTCTGGACTCTTCGGTTCCCCTCCTCTATACTACATCTGATCTTCTCTATACGTCTGGACTCTTTGGTTCCCCATCTGGACTCCTTTGTACTACATCTGATCCTCTCTATACGTTTGGGCTCGTCTGTTCCACGTCTGGACTCCTCTGTACTACATCTGATATTCTCTATATGTCTGCACTCTTCGGTTCCCCATCTGGACTCCTTTGTACTACATCTGATCTTCTCTATACGTCTGGACTCTTTGGTTCCCCATCTGGACTCCTTTGTACTACATCTGATCTTCTCTATACGTCTGGACTCTTTGGTTCCCCATCTGGACTCCTTTGTACTACATCTGATCTTCTCTATACGTCTGGACTCTTTGGTTCCCCATCTGGACTCCTTTGTACTACATCTGATCTTCTCTATACGTCTGGACTCTTTGGTTCCCCATCTGGACTCCTTTGTACTACATCTGATCTTCTCTATACGTCTGGACTCTTTGGTTCCCCATCTGGACTCCTTTGTACTACATCTGATCTTCTCTATACGTCTGGACTCTTTGGTTCCCCATCTGGACTCCTTTGTACTACATCTGATCTCTATACGTCTGGACTCTTTGGTTCCCCATCTGGACTCCTTTGTACTACATCTGATCTTCTCTATACGTCTGGACTCTTTGGTTCCCCATCTGGACTCCTTTGTACTACATCTGATCTTCTCTATACGTCTGGACTCTTTGGTTCCCCATCTGGACTCCTTTGTACTACATCTGATCTTCTCTATACGTCTGGACTCTTTGGTTCCCCTTCTGGACTCCTTTGTACTACATCTGATCTTCTCTATACGTCTGGACTCTTTGGTTCCCCATCTGGACTCCTTTGTACTACATCTGATCTCTATACGTCTGGACTCTTTGGTTCCCCATCTGGACTCCTTTGTACTACATCTGATCTTCTCTATACGTCTGGACTCTTTGGTTCCCCATCTGGACTCCTTTGTACTACATCTGATCTCTATACGTCTGGACTCTTTGGTTCCCCATCTGGACTCCTTTGTACTACATCTGATGATCTCTATACGTCTGGACTCTTTGGTTCCCCATCTGGACTCCTTTGTACTACATCTGATCTTCTCTATACGTCTGGACTCTTTGGTTCCCCATCTGGACTCCTTTGTACTACATCTGATCTTCTCTATACGTCTGGACTCTTTGGTTCCCCTTCTGGACTCCTTTGTACTACATCTGATCTTCTCTATACGTCTGGACTCTTTGGTTCCCCATCTGGACTCCTTTGTACTACATCTGATCTTCTCTATACGTCTGGGCTCGTCTGTTCCACGTCTGGACTCCTTTGTACTACATCTGATCTTCTCTGTACGTCTGGACTCTTCGGTTCCCCATCTGGACTCCTTTGTACTACATCTGATCTTCTCTATACGTCTGGGCTCGTCTGTTCCACGTCTGGACTCCTTTGTACTACATCTGATCTTCTCTACGTCTGGACTCTTTGGTTCCCCGTCTGGACTCCTTTGTACTACATCTGATCTTCTCTATACGTCTGGACTCTTTGGTTCCCCATCTGGACTCCTTTGTACTACATCTGATCTTCTCTATACGTCTGGACTCTTTGGTTCCCCATCTGGACTCCTTTGTACTACATCTGATCTTCTCTATACGTCTGGACTCTTTGGTTCCCCATCTGGACTCCTTTGTACTACATCTGATCTTCTCTATACGTCTGGACTCTTTGGTTCCCCTTCTGGACTCCTTTGTACTACATCTGATCTTCTCTATACGTCTGGACTCTTTGGTTCCCCTTCTGGACTCCTTTGTACTACATCTGATCTTCTCTATACGTCTGGGCTCGTCTGTTCCACGTCTGGACTCCTTTGTACTACATCTGATCTTCTCTACGTCTGGACTCTTTGGTTCCCCGTCTGGACTCCTTTGTACTACATCTGATCTTCTCTATACGTCTGGGCTCGTCTGTTCCACGTCTGGACTCCTTTGTACTACATCTGATCTTCTCTGTACGTCTGGACTCTTTGGTTCCCCATCTGGACTCCTTTGTACTACATCTGATCTTCTCTATACGTCTGGGCTCGTCTGTTCCACGTCTGGACTTTTCTGTCCTCTGTGTCATACTTCTCCTGATCCCGCTGTTTCTTGGTCGTGCACTGTGGATTCCCACATGACAGGAGTTTGTGTTGTCACCTTATTGTGACTGAAGATTTGCCATTGCTCACTTTGTAAGACTTCTAGAACCTGGAGGCCATTACTCAAGGTGCCGGCTGCTTTTAGTCTCTTTGTTACTGGTTTGTTAGATTTCCAGTATGGTCTAGAAGATTCCAAGAAGTAAAGTCTCCAGAACGTCTCGGTGTGTTATAGTAAATGTTCCATCGTTGCATTCAGCTACTTCTTATGATTGGTGACATGGACTTCATGTACAGTCAGGTCTGCGGCACGTGTGTGTCTACAACAGGTGACAGTCCGTCACACTGTTCTCAGCCTCTTGCTATGGTAATGTCTTGGCCTGTCACATTGTGACATACACTGTGGTGGCAGACATAGACCCTGTGATCAGTAAACCATTCTGTCGCTTCTTAAGAGAAGAAGCAAAAACAGGGTCCAGCAATCGAAGAGGAATCCAACCTTGATTAAAACTTAAAGGGGTTGTCCCATCTCAAGGATCCTATCTATACTGGTAGTTATTAGAGATGAGCGAGTAGTATTTGATCGAATACCTCACTCCCATAGGAATGTGTGTAAGTGGCCGGACAGCAAGGGGTTAAACGCAGTGAATATTCGATGCGCTTAACCCCTTGGTGTTCGGCCGCTAACACGCATTCCTATGGGAGCGGGTTGTTCGATCGAATACTACTCAACACGTAAATTGAAGCCTTTTCCTAAATATATTACTTTACAAATGCTGCTTTGTTTGCCTGCTTTGTGACCTTATTCCCCCCATTGTTTACACTGTGTTGCTGTAACCACGGACCTACAGGACAAGTGACGTCACTCATTGCTCTTGCCGGCAGGACAATCCTTTACAAAATGCAGTTATCTCATAAATCCGAGTCTGTTATCTCTGTATGTAAACACACAGATAACACTGAGTCTGTTCTGTACAAGAATGTGCAGATTACCTTACCTGCAGAAGTATTCTGTGTCCTGTTCAGCAGGAGGGAGAGAGATACAGGAAGTGAGAAGAAGACACTTCAGGCAACCTGAAAACCCCTTTAACTTTTAAAGGGATTCTATCATTGGGAAAACTCATAGCCTGTAGAAAGACTATTCCACAGAGCAGGGAGGCTGCTGTGCTGACTCCTCTTCCTGCGCTCACACACACAGCATACACTGCTCGCTGAGACTTCCGGTGCTCATTGCTGGCTAATTAGCATGTGAATAAAAGCCGGATCATACAAAAACTACTGAGGAGATTAACATACAAAAGGTAGGTGTGGAACAGTCTGTCTAAAGCCTGTGTAAGGATGTGCTTATCTAACAATGACTCTTCCTAATGACAGCGCCCCTTTAATAGAAGCAGAAACCAGAGAATGTTATGTAGGTGCAACCCCTCGCTCATCTATATCTCACATTAGCACAGTCTCTGCACATTGCACAGGCCCAGCCCGACATCTAGTCCATCTTGTGCTTTGTAGGCTAACGGAGTAGGATTAACCATGGCATCAGTTACAAGGCATGGGATGTGTGATCATGTGACTGGTGTCCTAGATGGTTCCCCTGACATGGTCTCCAGCTACGGCTGTCCATCAATGGGATATTCCTACATCATGTTGGCCCTTATATGTGAAGAAATCCTCATGTGTTATCTGAGGAGTGTGCCTCAAAGCTTGGTTATAAATCTTCAAACTGGCTGCCTTCTGGCTAGCTTGGTTATTAATCCTCAGAGTGGCCGCCTTCTGGCTAGCTTGGTTATTAATCCTCAAACTGGCCACCTTCTGGCTAGCTTGGTTATTAGTCCTCAGAGTGGCCGACTTCTGGCTAGCTTGGTTATAAATCCTCAAACTGGCCACCTTCTGGCTAGCTTGGTTATTAATCCTCAGAGTGGCCGCCTTCTGGCTAGCTTGGTTATTAGTCCTCAGAGTGGCCGTCTTCTGACTAGCTTGGTTATTAGTCCTCAGAGTGACCGCCTTCTGGCTAGCTTGGTTATAAATCCTCAAACTGGCCACCTTCTGGCTAGCTTGGTTATTAGTCCTCAGAGTGGCCGACTTCTGGCTAGCTTGGTTATAAATCCTCAAACTGGCCACCTTCTGGCTAGCTTGGTTATTAATCCTCAGAGTGGCCGCCTTCTGGCTAGCTTGGTTATTAGTCCTCAGAGTGGCCGCCTTCTGACTAGCTTGGTTATTAATCCTCAGAATGACCGCCTTCTGGCTAGCTTGGTTATAAATCCTCAAACTGGCCACCTTCTGGCTAGCTTGGTTATTAATCCTCAGAGTGACCGCCTTCTGGCTAGCTTGGTTATAGATCCTCAGAGTAGCCGCCTTCTGGCTAGCTTGGTTATAAATCCTCAAAGTGGCCACCTTCTGGCTAGCTTGGTTATTAGTCCTCAGACTGGCCGCCTTCTGGCTAGCTTGGTTATTAGTCCTCAGACTGGCCGCCTTCTGGCTAGCTTGGTTATTAGTCCTCAGACTGGCCGCCTTCTGACTAGCTTGGTTATTAATCCTCAGAGTAGCCGCCTTCTGGCTAGCTTGGTTATAAATCCTCAAAGTGGCCACCTTCTGGCTAGCTTGGTTATTAGTCCTCAGACTGGCCGCCTTCTGGCTAGCTTGGTTATTAGTCCTCAGACTGGCCGCCTTCTGACTAGCTTGGTTATAGATCCTCAGAGTGGCCGCCTTCTGACTAGCTTGGTTATTAATCCTCAGAGTGGCCTCCTTCTGACTAGCTTGGTTATTAAGCCTCAGAGTGGCCTCCTTCTGACTAGCTTGGTTATTAATCCTCAGAGTGGCCTCCTTCTGACTAGCTTGGTTATTAATCCTCAGAGTGGCCGCCTTCTGACTAGCTTGGTTATTAATCCTCAGAGTGGCCGCCTTCTGACTAGCTTGGTTATAGATCCTCAGAGTGACCGCCTTCTGGCTAGCTTGGTTATTAATCCTCAGAGTGGCCGCCTTCTGACTAGCTTGGTTATTAATCCTCAGAGTGGCCGCCTTCTGACTAGCTTGGTTATTAATCCTCAGAGTGGCCGCCTTCTGACTAGCTTGGTTATTAATCCTCAGAGGGGCCGCCTTCTGGCTAGCTTGGTTATTAGTCCTCAGAGTGACCGCCTTCTGACTAGCTTGGTTATTAATCCTCAGAGTGGCCGCCTTCTGACTAGCTTGGTTATTAATCCTCAGAGTGGCCGCCTTCTGACTAGCTTGGTTATAGATCCTCAGAGTGGCCGCCTTCTGACTAGCTTGGTTATTAATCCTCAGAGTGGCCGCCTTCTGGCTAGCTTGGTTATAGATCCTCAGAGTGGCCGCCTTCTGACTAGCTTGGTTATTAATCCTCAGAGTGGCCGCCTTCTGACTAGCTTGGTTATTAATCCTCAGAGTGGCCGCCTTCTGACTAGCTTGGTTATTAATCCTCAGAGTGGCCGCCTTCTGACTAGCTTGGTTATTAATCCTCAGAGGGGCCGCCTTCTGGCTAGCTTGGTTATTGGTCCTCAGAGTGGCCGTCTTATGGACAAGGCTCGCACTTACTGAGCGTGTGGCCACTGCCTTGGAAGGACTGTGCTCGCCTATAGCGCTTCAGGTATCCGGCTACCACCAGGACAGTCATTGGGCCAAATTATAGAACAGCCGGATTCACACTGGCAGATACTGGGAAATGGGAATTCACTGACTTATGACTGGAATCGAAACAGGAAAGGACAGAACTTGGAACAAGTGGATGGTGAACAGGTGATGTCACCGTCGGCAGCCCCGTATTCCTGGTGACATCCCTAGTCTGCCTGTAACGGGAGAGGACAAAGACTTGGAGATGAGAAGAGTCAAAGTACACAAGTCTGACAACTGTCCCGGGAGCCAGAATCTACAGACTTCTAGAGAGTGAGCCAGACTGGAGACCTACGGAGGAGCTCAGGATACATGTGATAGGACCCCCTGCTGTTACATACATGTTATAGCGCCTCCTGCTGTTACATACATGTTATGGCGCCTCCTGCTGTTACATACATGTTATAGCGCCTCCTGCTGTTACATACATGTTATAGCGCCTCCTGCTGTTACATACATGTGATAGGACCCCCTGCTGTTACATACATGTTATAGCGCCTCCTGCTCTTACATACATGTTATAGCGCCTCCTGCTCTTACATATATCTTATGGTGCCTCCTGCTGTTACATACATGTTATAGCGCCTCCTGCTGTTACATACATGTTATAGCGCCTCCTGCTCTTACATATATCTTATGGTGCCTCCTGCTGTTACATACATGTTATAGCGCCTCCTGCTCTTACATACATGTTATAGCGCCTCCTGCTCTTACATATATCTTATGGTGCCTCCTGCTGTTACATACATGTTATAGCGCCTCCTGCTGCTACATACATGTTATGGCGCCTCCTGCTGCTACATACATGTTATAGCGCCTCCTGCTGTTACATACATGTTATGGCGCCTCCTGCTGTTACATACATGTTATAGCGCCTCCTGCGGTTACATACATGTTATGGCGCCTCCTGCTGTTAAATACATGTTATGGCGCCTCCTGCTGTTACATACATGTTATAGCGCCTCCTGCTGTTACATACATGTTATAGCGCCTCCTGCTGTTACATACATGTTATGGCGCCTCCTGCTGTTACATACATGGTATAGCGCCTCCTGCTGCTATATACATGTTATGGCGCCTCCTGCTGTTACATACATGTTATAGCGCCTCCTGCTGTTACATACATGTTATGGCGCCTCCTGCTGTTACATACATGTTATAGCGCCTCCTGCTGTTACATACATGTTATAGCGCCTCCTGCTGTTACATACATGTTATAGCGCCTCCTGCTGTTACATACATGTTATGGCGCCTCCTGCTGTTACATACATGTTATAGCGCCTCCTGCTGTTACATACATGTTATAGCGCCTCCTGCTGTTACATACATGTTATAGCGCCTCCTGCTGTTACATACATGTTATAGCGCCTCCTGCTGTTACATACATGGTATAGCGCCTCCTGCGGTTACATACATGTTATGGCGCCTCCTGCGGTTACATACATGTTATGGCGCCTCCTGCTGTTACATACATGTTATGGCGCCTCCTGCGGTTACATACATGTTATAGCGCCTCCTGCTGCTACATACATGTTATAGCGCCTCCTGCTGTTACATACATGTTATAGCGCCTCCTGCTGTTACATACATGTTATAGCGCCTTCTGCGGTTACATACATGTTATAGCGCCTCCTGCGGTTACATACATGTTATGGCTCCTCTTGCTGCTACACATCTTATGGCGCCTCCTGCTGTTACATACATGTTATGGCGCCTCCTGCTGTTACATACATGTTATGGCGCCTCCTGCGGTTACATACATGTTATAGCGCCTCCTGCTGCTACATACATGTTATAGCGCCTCCTGCTGTTACATACATGTTATAGCGCCTCCTGCTGTTACATACATGTTATAGCGCCTCCTGCTGTTACATACATGTTATAGCGCCTTCTGCGGTTACATACATGTTATAGCGCCTCCTGCGGTTACATACATGTTATGGCTCCTCTTGCTGCTACACATCTTATGGTGCCTCCTGCTGTTACATACATGTTATAGCGCCTCCTGCTGCTACATACATGTTATAGCGCCTCCTGCTGTTACATACATGTTATAGCGCCTTCTGCGGTTACATACATGTTATGTCGCCTCCTGCGGTTACATACATGTTATAGCGCCTCCTGCTGCTACATACATGTTATGGCGCCTCCTGCTGTTACATACATGTTATAGCGCCTCCTGCTGTTACATACATGTTATGGCTCCTCCTGCTGTTACATACATGTTATAGCGCCTCCTGCTGTTACATACATGTTATAGCGCCTCCTGCTGTTACATACATGTTATAGCGCCTCCTGCTGTTACATACATGTTATAGCGCCTCCTGCTGTTACATACATGTTATAGCGCCTCCTGCTGTTACATACATGTTATAGCGCCTCCTGCTGTTACATACATGTTATAGCGCCTCCTGCTGTTACATACATGTTATAGCGCCTCCTGCTGTTACATACATGGTATAGCGCCTCCTGCTGTTACATACATGTTATAGCGCCTCCTGCTGTTACATACATGTTATAGTGCCTCCTGCTGTTACATACATGTTATAGCGCCTCCTGCTGTTACACATGTTATGGCTCCTCCTGCTGCTACACATCTTATGGTGCCTCCTGCTGTTACATACATGTTATGGCGCCTCCTGCTGTTACATACATGTTACGGCGCCTCCTGCTGTTACACATGTTATGGCTCCTCCTGCTGCTACACATCTTATGGTGCCTCCTGCTGCTACATACATGTTATAGCGCCTCCTGCTGTTACACATCTTATGGTGCCTCTTGCTGTTACATACATGTTATGACGCCTCCTGCTGTTACATACATGATGATATTATGCATAATCTTGTTGTTCCTCCTGATGTAACGTAGATATGTGAGATTTCCTTGTCAGACATGAGAAGGTCGACGTGTTTGTGGAGGGGACAGCTGATTTGTCCGTGTCCTAGTGCACGGGCCTGAACATGGTGCTGTGTGCGGTGGGTACGATGGTTTCAGGGTGCGCGTCTCTCCGGCCTCTCCCTGCACAACCAGTTATTGTGGCACATGTCCTAACACGCTGGGAGTAGCAGGACAGCGAGCAGAAGAGACTGCGAATCCTCCAGAGGTGTGTCTGCGCTCACAGCTCCGCTCCCAATTTTATGGGATTCTTCTCTGTATTCAGCAGTCTCTCCTCTTCCGCATCTTAGACATGACCTTGGGATGTTGGTGGTGTATTCTGGTCTTGTGCTAGTAGGTTTACGGCACCATGAGAACCTATAGGAGCGTGGAGCTGGAAAGTATGGAGCCCTCTACTCACCATGTAAAGACTGTGGCAGATCCTTCCTCCAGCCGAGCCGTACAAGCTGCGATTCATGCCGCCAAGCAACAGAACCGAAGGCCCAAAAGTCTCTGCTCAGTGGGCAATGGAGTCACAAGCTCTAAAAGAGAAACCAGTTCAAGCCCTCTCGGAGGGTTACTGGACCTCCTGAAGCAAAAGTCTGGAAGGAAGTGTGAGCCCACGGCCGCTACACAAGACCGCAAACCAAATAATACTGCAAATACCTCCCGACCTCTGAGCTTGAGTGTCCTGGATATAAACCGGCTTAGTGGAGCCCAGAGCTCGGCATCCTGCAGGAAAGAGTTCAGCCAAAGCTCGGGGTTTCTGCGTGGAGCATCCATGTTTAGCAGCCAGAGGTGGAATGTGTTTGGGAACAAAACTCCGGAGATGCAGGCCAAGAAGAATCTCTCATCTCTGCGCAAGAGCTTCAGCTTCCGACTGCGCCGGGGAGCAGAGGTAAGAAAGGACAGTGATTATTGGGACAACCGCTTGAGGAGTCGCAGTGAGGCCGACAGCTGCTCCCTGCAAACTGCTGCATCCCGGAAGGATCTCCTCATCACCGAGGTCCCATTAGTGGAAAGCAAAGAAAACCGATCCAGCCTATGGAGGATAATCACTGGTCCTTTCCGAAAAAAGGACTTTAGCACTGGACATGGTTGGGCTAGTGGTGACTGCTTACCAACGTCTGAGCCAGTTCTGGTGGGGATATCCTGCAGTGTGGGTAAGTTCATGGGGCATTTAGTCTTGGTTTACTTGGCTTTGTTATACTAGGAGATCACCTGAATGAGTGTCGTCACTTCAAGACAGTAGACTAATAGGGTCTTATATCTTGTTCTGTGAAGTCTTCCAGAAAGGTCATAGAGTCAATATATATATATATATATATATATATATATATATATATATATATATACACAAATATATGTAAATCTCTATAATGCCTATTATGTATCAGAGAGTGTGCAGTGCTGAGGTGTCATCTTCTGGGTCTAGGGTCATCCCAGGCCTCTGTACGGTGCTATATATCTGAGACTATAGGCTGTGATGAATACCGGCTCCTCTTCCTGGAAACACCCAGAAAGTCTAATGTTAGCAACCAACGTCTCTTATTAGGGTCCTCCTAAGCTCCAGCCCTAGAGTGGATCATGTGAGTGTAATATCTAGGCTAGAAAAGGAAGGATGGGAGGTTCATATGAGATGATGAGACTGGAGGTCATAGAGCCATGTATGGAGGAAAGAGAGAGAAGATCCAGACAGGAAAAAGAAGGATGGAAGGTCTGTATTCAATAGGGAGACTGGGGGTAATGGAGCAATCTAGAACATTAGGCAAGAGAAAGACTGGTGGATGACCCAAGAAGAAAAATAGAGAGAGTCCATGAAGAGAAAGAGAGATAGAAGATTTGTGAAGGGAAAGTGAAAGAGAGAAGTTCCTGAAGGGAAATGGAGGTGTAGAATGTCTATGAAGAAACTGAGAGAAAGATGGTCCATGAAGAAAACGAGAGTGATAGAAGGTCCATGAAGAAAGCGAGAGTGATAGAAGGTCCATGAAGAAAGCGAGAGTGATAGAAGGTCCATGAAGAAAGCGAGAGTGATAGAAGGTCCATGAAGAAAGCGAGAGTGATAGAAGGTCCATGAAGAAAGCAAGAGTGATAGAAGGTCTATGAAGGGAAAGAGAAAATGTGAAGGTCCATGAAAGGATTAGAGAGGGATAGAAGGTCCACAAAGGGAAAAAGAGGGATAGAAGTTCCGTAAAGAAAAGAGAGAGGTAGAGCATAGAAACTAGAGATCCATGTGCAATGGAGGATGGTCTTGTGTAAGGTAGAACATAGAGTTTAGAGACCTATGTAGGAAGGATAGAGGGACTCGTGTAAGAGAATAACAAAGAATCCAGAGATCCATATAAGATGGGGGACAGAAGGACTCATGTAAGGTGAAAAAGAGATTCTAGAGATGCATATAAGATGGAGGACAGAGGGACTTTTGTAAGGGAATAACAAACAATCTATAGATCCATATAAGATGGAGGACAGAGGGACTCATGTAAGGTAGACTAGAGAATCTAGAGATCCATATAAGATGGAGGACAGAGGGACTCATGTAAGGTAGACTAGAGAATCTAGAGATCCATATAAGATGGAGGACAGAGGGACTCGTGTAAGGGAATAACAAACAATCTATAGATCCATATAAGATGGAGGACAGAAGGACTCATGTAAGGTGAAAAAGAGATTCTAGAGATCCATATAAGATGGAGGACAGAGGGACTCATGTAAGGTGGAATAGATTCTAGAGATCCATATAAGATGGAGGACAGAGGGACTCATGTAAGGTACAATATAGAATCTATAGATCCATATAAGATGGAGGATAGAGGGACTCATGTAAGGTAGACTAGAGAATCTAGAGATCCATATAAGATGGAGGATAGAGGGACTCATGTAAGGTAGACTAGAGAATCTAAAGAGCCATATAAGATGGAGGATAGAGGGACTCATGTAAGGTGGAATAGAGAATCTAGAGAGCCATATAAGATGGAGGATAGAGGGACTCATGTAAGGTGGAATAGATTCTAGAGATCCATATAAGATGGAGGACAGAGGGACTCATGTAATGGAGAATAGAGAATCTAGAGATCTATATAAGATGGAGGACAGAGAGACTCATGTAATGGAGAATAGAGAATCTATAGAGCCATATAAGATGAAGGATAGAGGGACTCATGTAAGGTGGAATAGAGAATCTATAGATCTATATAAGATGGAGGACAGAGGGACTCATGTAAGGTAGACTAGAGAATCTAGAGATCCATATAAGATGGAGGATAGAGGGACTCATGTAAGGTACAATAGAGAATCTAGAGAGCCATATAAGATGGAGGACAGAGGGACTCATGTAAGGTACAATAGAGAATCTAGAGAGCCATATAAGATGGAGGATAGAGGGACTCGTAAGGTGGAATAGATTCTAGAGATCCATATAAGATGGAGGACAGAGGGACTCATGTAAGGTAGACTAGAGAATCTAGAGATCCATATAAGATGGAGGACAGAGGGACTCATGTAAGGTAGACTAGAGAATCTAGAGATCCATATAAGATGGAGGACAGAAGGACTCATGTAAGGTGAAAAAGAGATTCTAGAGATCCATATAAGATGGAGGACAGAGGGACTCATGTAAGGTGGAATAGATTCTAGAGATCCATATAAGATGGAGGACAGAGGGACTCATGTAAGGGAATAACAAACAATCTATAGATCCATATAAGATGGAGGACAGAGGGACTCATGTAAGGTACAATATAGAATCTATAGATCCATATAAGATGGAGGATAGAGGGACTCATGTAAGGTAGACTAGAGAATCTAGAGATCCATATAAGATGGAGGACAGAGGGACTCATGTAAGGTAGACTAGAGAATCTAGAGAGCCATATAAGATGGAGGATAGAGGGACTCATGTAAGGTGGAATAGAGAATCTAGAGATCCATATAAGATGGAGGACAGAGGGACTCATGTAATGGAGAATAGAGAATCTAGAGATCTATATAAGATGGAGGACAGAGAGACTCATGTAATGGAGAATAGAGAATCTATAGATCTATATAAGATGGAGGACAGAGGGACTCATGTAAGGTAGACTAGAGAATCTAGAGATCCATATAAGATGGAGGATAGAGGGACTCATGTAAGGTACAATAGAGAATCTAGAGAGCCATATAAGATGGAGGATAGAGGGACTCGTAAGGTGGAATAGATTCTAGAGATCCATATAAGATGGAGGACAGAGGGACTCATGTAAGGTAGACTAGAGAATCTAGAGATCCATATAAGATGAAGGATAGAGGGACTCATGTAAGGTGGAATAGATTCTAGAGATCCATATAAGATGGAGGACAGAGGGACTCATGTAAGGTAGAATAGAGAATCTATAGATCCATATAAGATGGAGGACAGAGGGACTCATGTAAGGAAGAATAGAGAATCTATAGATCCATATAAGATGGAGGACAGAGGGACTCATGTAAGGTAGAATAGATTCTAGAGATCCATATAAGATGGAGGATAGAGGGACTCATGTAAGGTAGAATAGAGAATCTATAGATCCATATAAGATGGAGGACAGAGGGACTCATGTAAGGTAGAATAGAGAATCTATAGATCCATATAAGATGGAGGACAGAGGGACTCATGTAAGGTAGACTAGAGAATCTAGAGATCTATATAAGATGGAGGACAGAGGGACTCATGTAAGGTAGAATAGAGAATCTAGAGAGCCATATAAGATGGAGGACAGAGGGACTCATGTAAGGTACAATAGAGAATCTAGAGAGCCATATAAGATGGAGGATAGAGGGACTCATGTAAGGTAGACTAGAGAATCTAGAGATCCTTATAAGATGGAGGACAGAGGGACTCATGTAAGGTAGAATAGAGAATCTAGAGAGCCATATAAGATGGAGGACAGAGGGACTCATGTAAGGTGGAATAGATTCTAGAGATCTATATAAGATGGAGGACAGAGGGACTCATGTAAGGTGGAATAGATTCTAGAGATCCATATAAGATGGAGGATAGAGGGACTCATGTAAGGTGGAATAGAGAATCTAGAGATCCATATAAGATGGAGGATAGAGGGACTCATGTAAGGTAGACTAGAGAATCTAAAGAGCCATATAAGATGGAGGATAGAGGGACTCATGTAAGGTGGAATAGATTCTAGAGAGCCATATAAGATGGAGGACAGAGGACTCATGTAAGGTACAATAGAGAATCTAGAGAGCCATATAAGATGGAGGATAGAGGGACTCATGTAAGGTGGAATAGATTCTAGAGAGCCATATAAGATGGAGGACAGAGGGACTCATGTAAGGTGGAATAGATTCTAGAGATCCATATAAGATGGAGGACAGAGGACTCATGTAAGGTGGAATAGAGAATCTAGAGAGCCATATAAGATGGAGGACAGAGGGACTCATGTAAGGTGGAATAGATTCTAGAGATCCATATAAGATGGAGGACAGAGGGACTCATGTAAGGTGGAATAGATTCTAGAGATCCATATAAGATGGAGGATAGAGGGACTCATGTAAGGTAGACTAGAGAATCTAGAGATCTATATAAGATGGAGGACAGAGGGACTCGTAAGGTAGACTAGAGAATCTAGAGATCCATATAAGATGGAGGACAGAGGGACTCATGTAAGGTAGACTAGAGAATCTAGAGATCTATATAAGATGGAGGATAGAGGGACTCATGTAAGGTGGAATAGATTCTAGAGATCCATATAAGATGGAGGACAGAGGGACTCGTAAGGTAGACTAGAGAATCTAGAGATCCATATAAGATGGAGGACAGAGGGACTCATGTAAGGTACAATATAGAATCTATAGATCCATATAAGATGGAGGATAGAGGGACTCATGTAAGGTAGACTAGAGAATCTAGAGATCCATATAAGATGGAGGACAGAGGGACTCATGTAAGGTAGACTAGAGAATCTAGAGAGCCATATAAGATGGAGGATAGAGGGACTCATGTAAGGTGGAATAGAGAATCTAGAGATCCATATAAGATGGAGGACAGAGGGACTCATGTAATGGAGAATAGAGAATCTAGAGATCTATATAAGATGGAGGACAGAGAGACTCATGTAATGGAGAATAGAGAATCTATAGATCTATATAAGATGGAGGACAGAGGGACTCATGTAAGGTAGACTAGAGAATCTAGAGATCCATATAAGATGGAGGATAGAGGGACTCATGTAAGGTACAATAGAGAATCTAGAGAGCCATATAAGATGGAGGATAGAGGGACTCGTAAGGTGGAATAGATTCTAGAGATCCATATAAGATGGAGGACAGAGGGACTCATGTAAGGTAGACTAGAGAATCTAGAGATCCATATAAGATGAAGGATAGAGGGACTCATGTAAGGTGGAATAGATTCTAGAGATCCATATAAGATGGAGGACAGAGGGACTCATGTAAGGTAGAATAGAGAATCTATAGATCCATATAAGATGGAGGACAGAGGGACTCATGTAAGGAAGAATAGAGAATCTATAGATCCATATAAGATGGAGGACAGAGGGACTCATGTAAGGTAGAATAGATTCTAGAGATCCATATAAGATGGAGGATAGAGGGACTCATGTAAGGTAGAATAGAGAATCTATAGATCCATATAAGATGGAGGACAGAGGGACTCATGTAAGGTAGAATAGAGAATCTATAGATCCATATAAGATGGAGGACAGAGGGACTCATGTAAGGTAGACTAGAGAATCTAGAGATCTATATAAGATGGAGGACAGAGGGACTCATGTAAGGTAGAATAGAGAATCTAGAGAGCCATATAAGATGGAGGACAGAGGGACTCATGTAAGGTACAATAGAGAATCTAGAGAGCCATATAAGATGGAGGATAGAGGGACTCATGTAAGGTAGACTAGAGAATCTAGAGATCCTTATAAGATGGAGGACAGAGGGACTCATGTAAGGTAGAATAGAGAATCTAGAGAGCCATATAAGATGGAGGACAGAGGGACTCATGTAAGGTGGAATAGATTCTAGAGATCTATATAAGATGGAGGACAGAGGGACTCATGTAAGGTGGAATAGATTCTAGAGATCCATATAAGATGGAGGATAGAGGGACTCATGTAAGGTGGAATAGAGAATCTAGAGATCCATATAAGATGGAGGATAGAGGGACTCATGTAAGGTAGACTAGAGAATCTAAAGAGCCATATAAGATGGAGGATAGAGGGACTCATGTAAGGTGGAATAGATTCTAGAGAGCCATATAAGATGGAGGACAGAGGACTCATGTAAGGTACAATAGAGAATCTAGAGAGCCATATAAGATGGAGGATAGAGGGACTCATGTAAGGTGGAATAGATTCTAGAGAGCCATATAAGATGGAGGACAGAGGGACTCATGTAAGGTGGAATAGATTCTAGAGATCCATATAAGATGGAGGACAGAGGACTCATGTAAGGTGGAATAGAGAATCTAGAGAGCCATATAAGATGGAGGACAGAGGGACTCATGTAAGGTGGAATAGATTCTAGAGATCCATATAAGATGGAGGACAGAGGGACTCATGTAAGGTGGAATAGATTCTAGAGATCCATATAAGATGGAGGATAGAGGGACTCATGTAAGGTAGACTAGAGAATCTAGAGATCTATATAAGATGGAGGACAGAGGGACTCGTAAGGTAGACTAGAGAATCTAGAGATCCATATAAGATGGAGGACAGAGGGACTCATGTAAGGTGGAATAGATTCTAGAGATCCATATAAGATGGAGGACAGAGGGACTCATGTAAGGTGGAATAGATTCTAGAGATCCATATAAGATGGAGGATAGAGAGACTCATGTAAGGTAGACTAGAGAATCTAGAGATCTATATAAGATGGAGGATAGAGGGACTCATGTAAGGTGGAATAGATTCTAGAGATCCATATAAGATGGAGGACAGAGGGACTCGTAAGGTAGACTAGAGAATCTAGAGATCCATATAAGATGGAGGACAGAGTGACTCATGTAAGGTAGACTAGAGAGCCATATAAGATGGAGGATAGAGGGACTCATGTAAGGTAGACTAGAGAATCTAGAGAGCCATATAAGATGGAGGACAGAAGGACTCATGTAAGGTAGACTAGAGAATCTAGAGAGCCATATAAGATGGAGGATAGAGGGACTCATGTAAGGTAGACTAGAGAATCTAGAGATCCATATAAGATGGAGGACAGAGGGACTCATGTAAGGTAGACTAGAGAATCTAGAGATCCATATAAGATGGAGGATAGAGCGACTCATGTAAGGTAGACTAGAGAATCTAGAGATCCATATAAGATGGAGGATAGAGCGACTCATGTAAGGTAGACTAGAGAATCTAGAGATCTATGTAAGATTGAGGATAGAGGGACTCATGTAAGGTGGAATAGAATCTAGAGATCCATATAAGATGGAGGACAGAGGGACTCATGTAAGGTAGACTAGAGAATCTAGAGATCCATATAAGATGGAGGACAGAGGGACTCATGTAATGGAGAATAGAGAATCTAGAGATCTATATAAGATGGAGGACAGAGAGACTCATGTAATGGAGAATAGAGAATCTATAGATCCATATAAGATGGAGGACAGAGAGACTCATGTAAGGTAGACTAGAGAATCTAGAGATCTATATAAGATGGAGGACAGAGGGACTCATGTAAGGTAGACTAGAGAATCTAGAGAGCCATATAAGATGGAGGACAGAGGGACTCATGTAAGGTACAATAGAGAATCTAGAGAGCCATATAAGATGGAGGACAGAGGGACTCATGTAAGGTAGACTAGAGAATCTAGAGATCCATATAAGATGGAGGACAGAGGGACTCATGTAAGGTAGAATAGAGAATCTAGAGAGCCATATAAGATGGAGGACAGAGGGACTCATGTAAGGTAGACTAGAGAATCTAGAGATCTATATAAGATGGAGGATAGAGCGACTCATGTAAGGTAGACTAGAGAATCTAGAGATCTATATAAGATGGAGGACAGAGGGACTCATGTAAGGTACAATAGAGAATCTAGAGAGCCATATAAGATGGAGGACAGAGGGACTCATGTAAGGTAGAATAGAGAATCTAGAGATCTATATAAGATGGAGGATAGAGGGACTCATGTAAGGTGGAATAGATTCTAGAGATCCATATAAGATGGAGGACAGAGGGACTCATGTAAGGTAGACTAGAGAATCTAGAGATCTATATAAGATGGAGGATAGAGGGACTCATGTAAGGTAGACTAGAGAATCTAGAGATCTATATAAGATGGAGGACAGAGGGACTCATGTAAGGTACAATAGAGAATCTAGAGAGCCATATAAGATGGAGGACAGAGGGACTCATGTAAGGTAGAATAGAGAATCTAGAGATCTATATAAGATGGAGGATAGAGGGACTCATGTAAGGTGGAATAGATTCTAGAGATCCATATAAGATGGAGGACAGAGGGACTCATGTAAGGTACAATAGAGAATCTAGAGATCCATATAAGATGGAGGACAGAACAGAGGCTCTAGAAGTACATGATGGTGAAGTAAGGAGATAGACATTTCAAGGGAAGAATAGGAGGCAGAGATGTCTCTGAAGGCAAAAGTTGGGGAGGAGAGGGATCCTTGGTCTGGAAGGATGGGGTATATAAAGGAATCTTTGTCTCAATGTGGGAGGAGCTTATAATTCAGTAACACCAGAGCACAGATGTACCGAATTGTGATGAAGTTTTTTGCTTTTTGTTTTAGACTCTTTCGTGAATAGTCAGGAGTGGACCCTGAGTCGTTCTGTTCCGGAGCTTAAAGTGGTAAGTTGCTCTTTGCCCTGTGTGAAATGGAAGCAGCCGACAGTATCTGTAGGAGAACGTCTGATCGACTTTAAGCTGCCCAAGAGCTTCTGCGCCCGGGGCCCAGGATTGACTTTCATGTCCAGGTGGTTATAGATTTGTCTCCATGGTGGGTGCAGAGTCTAGTAGGAAGCTTTGGCCGCATGATAGAGATCTTCTGCCCCGAGCTGTGGACATCAGGGCAGTTTAGGCCAATCACAGTCTCTTCTCCTCCATATCTTATGTCCGTTATTAAATCCTCTATACTTACATTGTGTTGCAGGGCATTGTGGGTAATCTCTCCAGTGGGAAATCGGCATTGGTTCATCGATACCTCACAGGAACGTATGTTCAGGAAGAGTCTCCTGAAGGTAGGCCATCTGCTACTGTGCCCATGGAGATTGTCTCCACCGAGGAGAAAGCATTGTACCCGGAGGGAGAGGCCTGCACAGGGGGCGCTCCTTGTGGGACTGCAGCGGGGCAGCTCGTCTGGAAGGGAGGGAATCTGTTTGGTCTCTGCCTTCCTTCAGTGCTCTGTATATGTCCGATGGAGGAGTGTGTGGGTGCAGCTCATAGCCCTACTCCACCAGGGACACAACGTAAGGCCTTGGCGGCACCACATTCATTGTATAGGCTACAGGGACAATATACTCAGCCATCAGCGCTAGAATTTCTTTAATCCAGCACTTTCACTTCCTTCTTTTCTTGGCTCCTGCGCGGAAATCGGCTCAGAGCGTGAGCAATACCATCCACGATAGAAGAAGAACATCATCCAGCATGGCCAGTGCGGAAAGATAAAAAACTCCTCTTAACTATTACATGCGTCATATCATCAAAGAGACGAATCCTGTGTGTCTGACTCGATGCCGGATGGTCTTCTATCAAGGATGATATTGTATAGGCTACGCCCTCTTGTCAGTCAGTATATAGAGATCTCTATCCTGTCTGTACATAGTTATTAGACCGCCCCCTTGTCAGTCAGTATATAGAGATCTCTATCCTGTCTGTACATAGTTATTAGACCGCCCCCTTGTCAGTCAGTATATAGACATCTCTATCCTGTCTGTACATAGTTATTAGACCGCCCTCTTGTCAGTCAGTATATAGAGATCTCTATCCTGTCTGTACATAGTTATTAGACCGCCCCCTTGTCAGTCAGTATATAGAGATCTCTATCCTGTCTGTACATAGTTATTAGACCGCCCCCTTGTCAGTCAGTATATAGACATCTCTATCCTGTCTGTCCATAGTTATTAGACCGCCCCCTTGTCAGTCAGTATATAGACATCTCTATCCTGTCTGTACATAGTTATTAGACCGCCCCCTTGTCAGTCAGTATATAGACATCTCTATCCTGTCTGTCCATAGTTATTAGACCGCCCCCTTGTCAGTCAGTATATAGAGATCTCTATCCTGTCTGTCCATAGTTATTAGACCGCCCCCTTGTCAGTCAGTATATAGACATACACACAATATGTATCCGAGTGGAGAAACGTTTTCCTTAGTGATAACAATGTGATTCCACAGGTAGATACTGGATATAAGGTCATAAAGTCACAGGGAATGGTAGATCAGAAGTAACAACTGGACGTTTCGGTCCACAGACCTTCCTCACACTGGATCTACTAGTGCAGATAAAATAGTGCTGCAGTGCTGTGTGATGGTCTCTTGTGCTGCAGTGCTGTGTGATGGTCTCTAGTGCTGCAGTGCTGTGTGATGGTCTCTAGTGCTGCAGTGCTGTGTGATGGTCTCTTGTGCTGCAGTGCTATGTGATGGTCTCTTGTGCTGCAGTGCTGTGTGATGGTCTCTTGTGCTGCAGTGCTGTGTGATTGTCTCTAAGTGCTGTGTGATGGTCTCTTGTGCTGCAGTGCTGTGTGATGGTCTCTAGTGCTGTGTGATGGTCTCTAGTGCTGCAGTACTGTGTGATGGTCTCTAGTGATGCAGTGCTGTGTGATGGTCTCTTGTGCTACAGTGCTGTGTGATGGTCTCTTGTGCTGCAGTACTGTGTGATGGTCTCTAGTGCTGCAGTGCTGTGTGATGGTCTCTAGTGCTGCAGTGCTGTGTGATGGTCTCTTGTGCTGCAGTACTGTGTGATGGTCTCTAGTGCTGCAGTGCTGTGTGATGGTCTCTTGTGCTGCAGTGCTGTGTGATGGTCTCTTGTGCTGCAGTGCTGTGTGATGGTCTCTAGTGCTGTGTGATGGTCTCTTGTGCTGCAGTGCTGTGTGATGGTCTCTAGTGCTGTGTGATGGTCTCTAGTGCTGCAGTGCTGTGTGATGGTCTCTTGTGCTGCAGTGCTGTGTGATGGTCTCTAGTGCTGTGTGATGGTCTCTAGTGCTGCAGTACTGTGTGATGGTCTCTAGTGATGCAGTGCTGTGTGATGGTCTCTTGTGCTACAGTGCTGTGTGATGGTCTCTTGTGCTGCAGTACTGTGTGATGGTCTCTAGTGCTGCAGTGCTGTGTGATGGTCTCTAGTGCTGCAGTGCTGTGTGATGGTCTCTTGTGCTGCAGTACTGTGTGATGGTCTCTAGTGCTGCAGTGCTGTGTGATGGTCTCTTGTGCTGCAGTGCTGTGTGATGGTCTCTTGTGCTGCAGTGCTGTGTGATGGTCTCTAGTGCTGTGTGATGGTCTCTTGTGCTGCAGTGCTGTGTGATGGTCTCTAGTGCTGTGTGATGGTCTCTAGTGCTGCAGTGCTGTGTGATGGTCTCTTGTGCTGCAGTGCTGTGTGATGGTCTCTTGTGCTGCAGTGCTGTGTGATGGTCTCTAGTGCTGCAGTGCTGTGTGATGGTCTCTAGTGCTGCAGTGCTGTGTGATGGTCCCTAGTGCTGCAGTGCTGTGTGATGGTCTCTTGTGCTGCAGTGCTGTGTGATGGTCTCTAGTGCTGTGTGATGGTCTCTTGTGCTGCAGTGCTGTGTGATGGTCTCTTGTGCTGCAGTACTGTGTGATGGTCTCTTGTGCTGCAGTGCTGTGTGATGGTCTCTTGTGCTGCAGTGCTGTGTGATGGTCTCTTGTGCTGCAGTGCTGTGTGATGGTCTCTAGTGCTGCAGTGCTGTGTGATGGTCTCTAGTGCTGCAGTGCTGTGTGATGGTCTCTAGTGCTGTGTGATGGTCTCTTGTGCTGCAGTGCTGTGTGATGGTCTCTAGTGCTGTGTGATGGTCTCTAGTGCTGCAGTGCTGTGTGATGGTCTCTTGTGCTGCAGTGCTGTGTGATGGTCTCTAGTGCTGCAGTGCTGTGTGATGGTCTCTTGTGCTGCAATGCTATGTGATGGTCTCTAGTGCTGCAGTGCTGTGTGATGGTCTCTAGTGCTGCAGTGCTGTGTGATGGTCTCTTGTGCTGCAGTGCTGTGTGATGGTCTCTTGTGCTGCAGTGCTGTGTGATGGTCTCTAGTGCTGTGTGATGGTCTCTTGTGCTGCAGTGCTGTGTGATGGTCTCTAGTGCTGCAGTGCTGTGTGATGGTCTCTTGTGCTGCAGTGCTGTGTGATGGTCTCTAGTGCCGCAATGCTGTGTGATGGTCTCTTGTGCTGCAGTGCTGTGTGATGGTCTCTTGTGCTGCAGTGCTGTGTGATGGTCTCTAGTGCTGCAGTGCTGTGTGGTGGTCTCTAGTGCTGCAGTGCTGTGTGATGGTCTCTTGTGCTGCAGTGCTGTGTGATGGTCTCTAGTGCTGCAGTGCTGTGTGATGGTCTCTTGTGCTGCAGTGCTGTGTGATGGTCTCTTGTGCTACTGTGCTGTGTGATGGTCTCATGTGCTACAGTGCTGTGTGATGGTCTCTAGTGCTGCAGTGCTGTGTGGTGGTCTCTAGTGCTGCAGTGCTGTGTGATGGTCTCTTGTGCTGCAGTGCTGTGTGATGGTCTCTTGTGCTGCAGTGCTGTGTGATAGTTTCTTGTGCTGCAGTACTGTGTGATGGTCTCTAGTGCTGCAGTGCTGTGTGATGGTCTCTTGTGCTGCAGTGCTGTGTGATGGTCTCTTGTGCTGCAGTGCTGTGTGATGGTCTCTAGTGCTGCAGTGCTGTGTGATGGTCTCTTGTGCTGCAGTGCTGTGTGATGGTCTCTAGTGCTGCAGTGCTGTGTGATGGTCTCTTGTGCTACAGTGCTGTGTGATGGTCTCTTGTGCTGTGTGATGGTCTCTTGTGCTGCAGTGCTGTGTGATGGTCTCTTGTGCTGCAGTGCTGTGTGATGGTCTCTAGTGCTGCAGTGCTGTGTGATGGTCTCTAGTGCTGCAGTGCTGTGTGATGGTCTCTAGTGCTGCAGTGCTGTGTGATGGTCTCTAGTGCTGCAGTGCTGTGTGATGGTCTCTAGTGCTACAGTGCTGTGTGATGGACTCTTGTGCTGCAGTGCTGTGTGATGGTCTCTTGTGCTGCAGTGCTGTGTGATGGTCTCTAGTGCTGTGTGATGGTCTCTAGTGCTGCAGTGCTGTGTGATGGTCTCTTGTGCTGCAGTACTGTGTGATGGTCTCTAGTGCTGCAGTGCTGTGTGATGGTCTCTTGTGCTGTGTGATGGTCTCTTGTGCTGCAGTGCTGTGTGATGGTCTCTAGTGCTGCAGTGCTGTGTGGTGGTCTCTAGTGCTGCAGTGCTGTGTGATGGTCTCTTGTGCTGCAGTGCTGTGTGATGGTCTCTAGTGCTGTGTGATGGTCTCTAGTGCTGCAGTGCTATGTGATGGTCTCTTGTGCTGCAGTGCTGTGTGATGGTCTCTTGTGCTACAGTGCTGTGTGATGGTCTCTAGTGCTGCAGTGCTGTGTGATGGTCTCTAGTGCAGCAGTGCTGTGTGATGGTCTCTTGTGCTGCAGTGCTGTGTGATGGTCTCTAGTGCTGCAGTGCTGTGTGATGGTCTCTTGTGCTGCAGTGCTGTGTGATGGTCTCTTGTGCTGCAGTGCTGTGTGATGGTCTCTTGTGCTACAGTGCTGTGTGATGGTCTCTAGTGCTGCAGTGCTGTGTGATAGTTTCTTGTGCTGCAGTACTGTGTGATGGTCTCTAGTGCTGCAGTGCTGTGTGATGGTCTCTTGTGCTGCAGTGCTGTGTGATGGTCTCTTGTGCTGCAGTGCTGTGTTATGGTCTCTAGTGCTGCAGTGCTGTGTGATGGTCTCTAGTGTTGCAGTGCTGTGTGATGGTCTCTTGTGCTGCAGTACTGTGTGATGGTCTCTTGTGCTGCAGTGCTGTGTGATGGTCTCTTGTGCTGCAGTGCTGTGTGATGGTCTCTTGTGCTGCAGTGCTGTGTGATGGTCTCTAGTGCTGCAGTGCTGTGTGATGGTCTCTAGTGCTGCAGTGCTGTGTGATGGTCTCTTGTGCTGCAGTGCTGTGTGATGGTCTCTTGTGCTGCAGTGCTGTGTGATGGTCTCTAGTGCTGCAGTACTGTGTGATGGTCTCTTGTGCTGCAGTGCTGTGTGATGGTCTCTAGTGCTGCAGTGCTGTGTGGTGGTCTCTTGTGCTACAGTGCTGTGTGGTGGTCTCTAGTGCTGCAGTGCTGTGTGATGGTCTCTTGTGCTACAGTGCTGTGTGATGGTCTCTAGTGCTGCAGTGCTGTGTGATGGTCTCTTGTGCTACAGTGCTGTGTGATGGTCTCTAGTGCTGCAGTGTTGTGTGATGGTCTCTAGTGCTGTGTGATGGTCTCTTGTGCTGCAGTGCTGTGTGATGGTCTCTAGTTCTGCAGTGCTGTGTGATGGTCTCTAGTGCTGCAGTGCTGTGTGATGGTCTCTTGTGCTGCAGTGCTGTGTGATGGTCTCTAGTGCTGCAGTGCTGTGTGGTGGTCTCTTGTGCTACAGTGCTGTGTGATGGTCTCTAGTGCTGCAGTGCTGTGTGATGGTCTCTTGTGCTACAGTGCTGTGTGATGGTCTCTAGTGCTGCAGTGCAGTGTGATGGTCTCTTGTGCTACAGTGCTGTGTGATGGTCTCTAGTGCTGCAGTGCTGTGTGATGGTCTCTAGTGCTGTGTGATGGTCTCTTGTGCTGCAGTGCTGTGTGATGGTCTCTAGTGCTGCAGTGCTGTGTGATGGTCTCTAGTGCTGCAGTGCTGTGTGATGGTCTCTTGTGCTACAGTGCTGTGTGATGGTCTCTAGTGCTGCAGTGCTGTGTGATGGTCTCTAGTGCTGTGTGATGGTCTCTAGTGCTGCAGTGCTGTGTGATGGTCTCTAGTGCAGCAGTGCTGTGTGATGGTCTCTTGTGCTGCAGTGCTGTGTGATGGTCTCTAGTGCTGCAGTGCTGTGTGATGGTCTCTTGTGCTGCAGTGCTGTGTGATGGTCTCTTGTGCTACAGTGCTGTGTGATGGTCTCTAGTGCTGCAGTGCTGTGTGATGGTCTCTTGTGCTACAGTGCTGTGTGATGGTCTCTAGTGCTGCAGTGCTGTGTGATGGTCTCTAGTGCTGTGTGATGGTCTCTTGTGCTGCAGTGCTGTGTGATGGTCTCTAGTTCTGCAGTGCTGTGTGATGGTCTCTAGTGCTGCAGTGCTGTGTGATGGTCTCTTGTGCTACAGTGCTGTGTGATGGTCTCTAGTGCTGTGTGATGGTCTCTTGTGCTGCAGTGCTGTGTGATGGTCTCTAGTGCTGCAGTGCTGTGTGATGGTCTCTAGTGCTGCAGTGCTGTGTGATGGTCTCTTGTGCTACAGTGCTTTGTGATGGTCTCTAGTGCTGCAGTGCTGTGTGATGGTCTCTAGTGCTGTGTGATGGTCTCTAGTGCTGCAGTGCTGTGTGATGGTCTCTAGTGCAGCAGTGCTGTGTGATGGTCTCTTGTGCTGCAGTGCTGTGTGATGGTCTCTAGTGCTGCAGTGCTGTGTGATGGTCTCTTGTGCTGCAGTGCTGTGTGATGGTCTCTTGTGCTACAGTGCTGTGTGATAGTTTCTTGTGCTGCAGTACTGTGTGATGGTCTCTAGTGCTGCAGTGCTGTGTGATGGTCTCTTGTGCTGCAGTGCTGTGTGATGGTCTCTTGTGCTGCAGTGCTGTGTGATGGTCTCTAGTGCTGCAGTGCTGTGTGATGGTCTCTTGTGCTGCAGTGCTGTGTGATGGTCTCTTGTGCTGCAGTGCTGTGTGATGGTCTCTTGTGCTGCAGTGCTGTGTGATGGTCTCTAGTGCTGCAGTGCTGTGTGATGGTCTCTTGTGCTGCAGTGCTGTGTGATGGTCTCTTGTGCTGCAGTGCTGTGTGATGGTCTCTAGTGCTGCAGTGCTGTGTGATGGTCTCTAGTGCTGCAGTGCTGTGTGATGGTCTCTAGTGCTGTGTGATGGTCTCTTGTGCTGCAGTGCTGTGTGATGGTCTCTAGTGCTGCAGTGCTGTGTGATGGTCTCTAGTGCTGTGTGATGGTCTCTTGTGCTGCAGTGCTGTGTGATGGTCTCTAGTGCTGTGTGATGGTCTCTAGTGCTGCAGTACTGTGTGATGGTCTCTTGTGCTGCAGTGCTGTGTGGTGGTCTCTTGTGCTACAGTGCTGTGTGATGGTCTCTAGTGCTGCAGTGCTGTGTGATGGTCTCTTGTGCTACAGTGCTGTGTGATGGTCTCTAGTGCTGCAGTGCTGTGTGATGGTCTCTTGTGCTGCAGTGCTGTGTGATGGTCTCTAGTGCTGCAGTACTGTGTGATGGTCTCTTGTGCTGCAGTGCTGTGTGATGGTCTCTAGTGCTGCAGTGCTGTGTGATGGTCTCTAGTGCTGTGTGATGGTCTCTTGTGCTGCAGTACTGTGTGATGGTCTCTTGTGCTGCAGTGCTGTGTGATGGTCTCTAGTTCTGCAGTGCTGTGTGATGGTCTCTAGTGCTGCAGTGCTGTGTGATGGTCTCTTGTGCTACAGTGCTGTGTGATGGTCTCTAGTGCTGCAGTGCTGTGTGATGGTCTCTTGTGCTACAGTGCTGTGTGATGGTCTCTAGTGCTGTGTGATGGTCTCTAGTTCTGCAGTGCTGTGTGATGGTCTCTAGTGCTGCAGTGCTGTGTGATGGTCTCTAGTGCTGTGTGATGGTCTCTTGTGCTGCAGTGCTGTGTGATGGTCTCTAGTGCTGCAGTGCTGTGTGATGGTCTCTAGTGCTGCAGTGCTGTGTGATGGTCTCTTGTGCTACAGTGCTGTGTGATGGTCTCTAGTGCTGCAGTGCTGTGTGATGGTCTCTAGTGCTGTGTGATGGTCTCTAGTGCTGCAGTGCTGTGTGATGGTCTCTAGTGCAGCAGTGCTGTGTGATGGTCTCTAGTGCAGCAGTGCTGTGTGATGGTCTCTAGTGCTGCAGTGCTGTGTGATGGTCTCTAGTGCTGCAGTGCTGTGTGATGGTCTCTTGTGCTGCAGTGCTGTGTGATGGTCTCTTGTGCTGCAGTGCTGTGTGATGGTCTCTTGTGCTGCAGTGCTGTGTGATGGTCTCTTGTGCTACAGTGCTGTGTGATGGTCTCTAGTGCTGTGTGATGGTCTCTTGTGCTGCAGTGCTGTGTGATGGTCTCTAGTGCTGCAGTGCTGTGTGATGGTCTCTTGTGCTGCAGTGCTGTGTGATGGTCTCTTGTGCTGCAGTGCTGTGTGATGGTCTCTTGTGCTGCAGTGCTGTGTGATGGTCTCTAGTGCTGCAGTGCTATGTGATGGTCTCTTGTGCTGCAGTGCTGTGTGATGGTCTCTAGTGCTGCAGTGCTGTGTGATGGTCTCTTGTGCTGCAGTGCTGTGTGATAGTTTCTTGTGCTGCAGTACTGTGTGATGGTCTCTAGTGCTGCAGTGCTGTGTGATGGTCTCTAGTGCTGCAGTGCTGTGTGATGGTCTCTTGTGCTGCAGTGCTATGTGATGGTCTCTTGTGCTGCAGTGCTGTGTGATGGTCTCTTGTGCTGCAGTGCTGTGTGATGGTCTCTAGTGCTGCAGTGCTGTGTGATGGTCTCTAGTGCTGCAGTGCTGTGTGATGGTCTCTAGTTCAGTGTTGTGTGATGGTCTCTAGTGTTGCAGTGCTGTGTGATGGTCTCTTGTTCTGCAGTGCTGTGTGATGGTCTCTAGTGCTGCAGTGCTGTGTGATGGTCTCTTGTGCTGCAGTACTGTGTGATGGTCTCTAGTGCTGCAGTGCTTTGTGATGGTCTCTTGTGCTACATTGCTGTGTGATGGTCTCTAGTGCTGTGTGATGGTCTCTTGTGCTGCAGTGCTGTGTGATGGTCTCTTGTGCTGCAGTGCTGTGTGATGGTCTCTAGTGCTGCAGTGCTGTGTGATGGTCTCTTGTGCTACAGTGCTGTGTGATGGTCTCTTGTGCTGCAGTGCTGTGTGATGGTCTCTTGTGCTGCAGTGCTGTGTGATGGTCTCTTGTGCTGCAGTGCTGTGTGATGGTCTCTTGTGCTGCAGTGCTGTGTGATGGTCTCTTGTGCTGCAGTGCTGTGTGATGGTCTCTTGTGCTGCAGTGCTGTGTGATGGTCTTTAGTGCTGCAGTGCTGTGTGATGGTCTCTAGTGCTGCAGTGCTGTGTGATGGTCTCTAGTTCAGTGTTGTGTGATGGTCTCTAGTGTTGCAGTGCTGTGTGATGGTCTCTTGTGCTGCAGTGCTGTGTGATGGTCTCTAGTGCTGCAGTGCTGTGTGATGGTCTCTTGTGCTGCAGTACTGTGTGATGGTCTCTAGTGCTGCAGTGCTGTGTGATGGTCTCTTGTGCTGTGTGATGGTCTCTTGTGCTGCAGTGCTGTGTGATGGTCTCTAGTGCTGCAGTGCTGTGTGATGGTCTCTTGTGCTACAGTGCTTTGTGATGGTCTCTAGTGCTGTGTGATGGTCTCTAGTGCTGCAGTGCTGTGTGATGGTCTCTTGTGCTGCAGTGCTGTGTGATGGTCTCTTGTGCTGCAGTGCTGTGTGATGGTCTCTTGTGCTGTGTGATGGTCTCTAGTGCTGCAGTGCTGTGTGATGGTCTCTAGTGCTGCAGTGCTGTGTGATGGTCTCTTGTGCTGTGTGATGGTCTCTTGTGTTGCAGTGCTGTGTGATGGTCTCTAGTGCTGTGTGATGGTCTCTAGTGCTGCAGTGCTGTGTGATGGTCTCTAGTGCTGCAGTGCTGTGTGATGGTCTCTTGTGCTGTGTGATGGTCTCTAGTGCTGCAGTGCTGTGTGATGGTCTCTTGTGCTGTGTGATGGTCTCTTGTGCTGCAGTGCTGTGTGATGGTCTCTTGTGCTGTGTGATGGTCTCTTGTGCTGCAGTGCTGTGTGATGGTCTCTAGTGCTGCAGTGCTGTGTGATGGTCTCTTGTGCTACAGTGCTGTGTGATGGTCTCTAGTGCTGTGTGATGGTCTCTAGTGCTGCAGTGCTGTGTGATGGTCTCTAGTGCTGCAGTGCTGTGTGATGGTCTCTAGTGCTGTGTGATGGTCTCTAGTGCTGCAGTGCTATGTGATGGTCTCTTGTGCTGCAGTGCTGTGTGATGGTCTCTTGTGCTACAGTGCTGTGTGATGGTCTCTTGTGCTGCAGTGCTGTGTGATGGTCTCTTGTGCTGCAGTGCTGTGTGATGGTCTCTTGTGCTGCAGTGCTGTGTGATGGTCTCTTGTGCTGCAGTGCTGTGTGATGGTCTCTTGTGCTGCAGTGCTGTGTGATGGTCTCTAGTGCAGCAGTGCTGTGTGATGGTCTCTTGTGCTGCAGTGCTGTGTGATGGTCTCTAGTGCTGCAGTGCTGTGTGATGGTCTCTAGTGCTGCAGTGCTGTGTGATGGTCTCTTGTGCTGCAGTGCTGTGTGATGGTCTCTTGTGCTGCAGTGCTGTGTGATGGTCTCATGTGCTGCAGTGCTGTGTGATGGTCTCTAGTGCTGCAGTGCTGTGTGATGGTCTCTTGTGCTATGTGATGGTCTCTAGTGCTGCAGTGCTGTGTGATGGTCTCTAGTGCTGCAGTGCTGTGTGATGGTCTCTTGTGCTGCAGTGCTTTGTGATGGTCTCTAGTGCTGCAGTGCTGTGTGATGGTCTCTTGTGCTGCAGTGCTGTGTGATGGTCTCTTGTGCTGCAGTGCTGTGTGATGGTCTCTTGTGCTACAGTGCTGTGTGATGGTCTCTAGTGCTGCAGTGCTGTGTGATGGTCTCTAGTGCTGCAGTGCTGTGTGATGGTCTCTAGTGCTGCAGTGCTGTGTGATGGTCTCTTGTGCTGCAGTGCTGTGTGATGGTCTCTAGTGCTGCAGTGCTGTGTGATGGTCTCTTGTGCTGCAGTGCTGTGTGATGGTCTCTTGTGCTGCAGTGCTGTGTGATGGTCTCTAGTGCTGCAGTGCTGTGTGATGGTCTCTAGTGCTGCAGTGCTGTGTGATGGTCTCTTGTGCTGCAGTGCTGTGTGATGGTCTCTAGTGCTGCAGTGCTGTGTGATGGTCTCTTGTGCTGCAGTGCTGTGTGATGGTCTCTAGTGCTGTGTGATGGTCTCTTGTGCTGCAGTGCTGTGTGATGGTCTCTAGTGCTGCAGTGCTGTGTGATGGTCTCTTGTGCTGCAGTGCTGTGTGATGGTCTCTTGTGCTACAGTGCTGTGTGATGGTCTCTAGTGCTGCAGTGCTGTGTGATGGTCTCTTGTGCTGCAGTGCTTTGTGATGGTCTCTAGTGCTGCAGTGCTGTGTGATGGTCTCTTGTGCTGCAGTGCTGTGTGATGGTCTCTAGTTCTGCAGTGCTGTGTGATGGTCTCTTGTGCTGCAGTGCTGTGTGATGGTCTCTAGTGCTGCAGTGCTGTGTGATGGTCTCTTGTGCTGCAGTGCTGTGTGATGGTCTCTAGTGCTGCAGTGCTGTGTGATGGTCTCTTGTGCTGCAGTGCTGTGTGATGGTCTCTTGTGCTACAGTGCTGTGTGATGGTCTCTTGTGCTGCAGTGCTGTGTGATGGTCTCTAGTGCTGCAGTGCTGTGTGATGGTCTCTAGTGTTGCAGTGCTGTGTGATGGTCTCTAGTGCTGCAGTGCTGTGTGATGGTCTCTTGTGCTGCAGTGCTGTGTGATGGTCTCTAGTGCTGCAGTGCTGTGTGATGGTCTCTAGTGCTGCAGTGCTGTGTGATGGTCTCTTGTGCTGCAGTGCTTTGTGATGGTCTCTTGTGCTGCAGTGCTGTGTGATGGTCTCTTGTGCTGCAGTGCTGTGTGATGGTCTCTTGTGCTGCAGTGCTGTGTGATGGTCTCTAGTGCTGCAGTGCTGTGTGATGGTCTCTTGTGCTGCAGTGCTGTGTGGTGGTCTCTAGTGTTGCAGTGCTGTGTGATGGTCTCTAGTGCTGCAGTGCTGTGTGGTGGTCTCTTGTGCTGCAGTGCTGTGTGATGGTCTCTTGTGCTACAGTGCTGTGTGATGGTCTCTAGTGCTGCAGTGCTGTGTGATGGTCTCTTGTGCTGCAGTGCTGTGTGATGGTCTCTTGTGCTGCAGTGCTGTGTGATGGTCTCTTGTGCTGCAGTGCTGTGTGATAGTTTCTTGTGCTGCAGTACTGTGTGATGGTCTCTAGTGCTGCAGTGCTGTGTGATGGTCTCTAGTGCTGCAGTGCTGTGTGATGGTCTCTTGTGCTGCAGTGCTATGTGATGGTCTCTTGTGCTGCAGTGCTGTGTGATGGTCTCTTGTGCTGCAGTGCTGTGTGATGGTCTCTAGTGCTGCAGTGCTGTGTGATGGTCTCTAGTGCTGCAGTGCTGTGTGATGGTCTCTAGTTCAGTGTTGTGTGATGGTCTCTAGTGTTGCAGTGCTGTGTGATGGTCTCTTGTTCTGCAGTGCTGTGTGATGGTCTCTAGTGCTGCAGTGCTGTGTGATGGTCTCTTGTGCTGCAGTACTGTGTGATGGTCTCTAGTGCTGCAGTGCTTTGTGATGGTCTCTTGTGCTACATTGCTGTGTGATGGTCTCTAGTGCTGTGTGATGGTCTCTTGTGCTGCAGTGCTGTGTGATGGTCTCTAGTGCTGCAGTGCTGTGTGATGGTCTCTTGTGCTACAGTGCTGTGTGATGGTCTCTTGTGCTGCAGTGCTGTGTGATGGTCTCTTGTGCTGCAGTGCTGTGTGATGGTCTCTTGTGCTGCAGTGCTGTGTGATGGTCTCTTGTGCTGCAGTGCTGTGTGATGGTCTCTTGTGCTGCAGTGCTGTGTGATGGTCTCTTGTGCTGCAGTGCTGTGTGATGGTCTCTTGTGCTGCAGTGCTGTGTGATGGTCTTTAGTGCTGCAGTGCTGTGTGATGGTCTCTAGTGCTGCAGTGCTGTGTGATGGTCTCTAGTTCAGTGTTGTGTGATGGTCTCTAGTGTTGCAGTGCTGTGTGATGGTCTCTTGTGCTGCAGTGCTGTGTGATGGTCTCTAGTGCTGCAGTGCTGTGTGATGGTCTCTTGTGCTGCAGTACTGTGTGATGGTCTCTAGTGCTGCAGTGCTGTGTGATGGTCTCTTGTGCTGTGTGATGGTCTCTTGTGCTGCAGTGCTGTGTGATGGTCTCTAGTGCTGCAGTGCTGTGTGATGGTCTCTTGTGCTACAGTGCTTTGTGATGGTCTCTAGTGCTGTGTGATGGTCTCTAGTGCTGCAGTGCTGTGTGATGGTCTCTTGTGCTGCAGTGCTGTGTGATGGTCTCTTGTGCTGCAGTGCTGTGTGATGGTCTCTTGTGCTGTGTGATGGTCTCTAGTGCTGCAGTGCTGTGTGATGGTCTCTAGTGCTGCAGTGCTGTGTGATGGTCTCTTGTGCTGTGTGATGGTCTCTTGTGTTGCAGTGCTGTGTGATGGTCTCTAGTGCTGTGTGATGGTCTCTAGTGCTGCAGTGCTGTGTGATGGTCTCTAGTGCTGCAGTGCTGTGTGATGGTCTCTTGTGCTGTGTGATGGTCTCTAGTGCTGCAGTGCTGTGTGATGGTCTCTTGTGCTGTGTGATGGTCTCTTGTGCTGCAGTGCTGTGTGATGGTCTCTTGTGCTGTGTGATGGTCTCTTGTGCTGCAGTGCTGTGTGATGGTCTCTAGTGCTGCAGTGCTGTGTGATGGTCTCTTGTGCTACAGTGCTGTGTGATGGTCTCTAGTGCTGTGTGATGGTCTCTAGTGCTGCAGTGCTGTGTGATGGTCTCTAGTGCTGCAGTGCTGTGTGATGGTCTCTAGTGCTGTGTGATGGTCTCTAGTGCTGCAGTGCTATGTGATGGTCTCTTGTGCTGCAGTGCTGTGTGATGGTCTCTTGTGCTACAGTGCTGTGTGATGGTCTCTTGTGCTGCAGTGCTGTGTGATGGTCTCTTGTGCTGCAGTGCTGTGTGATGGTCTCTTGTGCTGCAGTGCTGTGTGATGGTCTCTTGTGCTGCAGTGCTGTGTGATGGTCTCTTGTGCTGCAGTGCTGTGTGATGGTCTCTTGTGCTGCAGTGCTGTGTGATGGTCTCTAGTGCAGCAGTGCTGTGTGATGGTCTCTTGTGCTGCAGTGCTGTGTGATGGTCTCTAGTGCTGCAGTGCTGTGTGATGGTCTCTAGTGCTGCAGTGCTGTGTGATGGTCTCTTGTGCTGCAGTGCTGTGTGATGGTCTCTTGTGCTGCAGTGCTGTGTGATGGTCTCATGTGCTGCAGTGCTGTGTGATGGTCTCTAGTGCTGCAGTGCTGTGTGATGGTCTCTTGTGCTATGTGATGGTCTCTAGTGCTGCAGTGCTGTGTGATGGTCTCTAGTGCTGCAGTGCTGTGTGATGGTCTCTTGTGCTGCAGTGCTTTGTGATGGTCTCTAGTGCTGCAGTGCTGTGTGATGGTCTCTTGTGCTGCAGTGCTGTGTGATGGTCTCTTGTGCTGCAGTGCTGTGTGATGGTCTCTTGTGCTACAGTGCTGTGTGATGGTCTCTAGTGCTGCAGTGCTGTGTGATGGTCTCTAGTGCTGCAGTGCTGTGTGATGGTCTCTAGTGCTGCAGTGCTGTGTGATGGTCTCTTGTGCTGCAGTGCTGTGTGATGGTCTCTAGTGCTGCAGTGCTGTGTGATGGTCTCTTGTGCTGCAGTGCTGTGTGATGGTCTCTAGTGCTGCAGTGCTGTGTGATGGTCTCTAGTGCTGCAGTGCTGTGTGATGGTCTCTTGTGCTGCAGTGCTGTGTGATGGTCTCTAGTGCTGCAGTGCTGTGTGATGGTCTCTTGTGCTGCAGTGCTGTGTGATGGTCTCTAGTGCTGTGTGATGGTCTCTAGTGCTGCAGTGCTGTGTGATGGTCTCTAGTGCTGTGTGATGGTCTCTTGTGCTGCAGTGCTGTGTGATGGTCTCTAGTGCTGCAGTGCTGTGTGATGGTCTCTTGTGCTGCAGTGCTGTGTGATGGTCTCTTGTGCTACAGTGCTGTGTGATGGTCTCTAGTGCTGCAGTGCTGTGTGATGGTCTCTTGTGCTGCAGTGCTTTGTGATGGTCTCTAGTGCTGCAGTGCTGTGTGATGGTCTCTTGTGCTGCAGTGCTGTGTGATGGTCTCTAGTTCTGCAGTGCTGTGTGATGGTCTCTTGTGCTGCAGTGCTGTGTGATGGTCTCTAGTGCTGCAGTGCTGTGTGATGGTCTCTTGTGCTGCAGTGCTGTGTGATGGTCTCTAGTGCTGCAGTGCTGTGTGATGGTCTCTTGTGCTGCAGTGCTGTGTGATGGTCTCTTGTGCTACAGTGCTGTGTGATGGTCTCTTGTGCTGCAGTGCTGTGTGATGGTCTCTAGTGCTGCAGTGCTGTGTGATGGTCTCTAGTGTTGCAGTGCTGTGTGATGGTCTCTAGTGCTGCAGTGCTGTGTGATGGTCTCTTGTGCTGCAGTGCTGTGTGATGGTCTCTAGTGCTGCAGTGCTGTGTGATGGTCTCTAGTGCTGCAGTGCTGTGTGATGGTCTCTTGTGCTGCAGTGCTTTGTGATGGTCTCTTGTGCTGCAGTGCTGTGTGATGGTCTCTTGTGCTGCAGTGCTGTGTGATAGTCTCTTGTGCTGCAGTGCTGTGTGATGGTCTCTAGTGCTGCAGTGCTGTGTGATGGTCTCTTGTGCTACAGTGCTGTGTGATGGTCTCATGTGCTGCAGTGCTGTGTGATGGTCTCTAGTGCTGTGTGATGGTCTCTTGTGCTACAGTGCTGTGTGATGGTCTTTAGTGCTGCAGTGCTGTGTGATGGTCTCTTATGCTGCAGTACTGTGTGATGGTCTCTAGTGCTGCAGTGCTGTGTGATGGTCTCTAGTTCAGTGTTGTGTGATGGTCTCTAGTGTTGCAGTGCTGTGTGATGGTCTCTTGTGCTGCAGTGCTGTGTGATGGTCTCTAGTGCTGCAGTGCTGTGTGATGGTCTCTTGTGCTGCAGTGCTGTGTGATGGTCTCTAGTGCTGCAGTGCTGTGTGATGGTCTCTAGTTCAGTGTTGTGTGATGGTCTCTAGTGTTGCAGTGCTGTGTGATGGTCTCTTGTGCTGCAGTGCTGTGTGGTGGTCTCTATTGCTGCAGTGCTGTGTGATGGTCTCTTGTGCTGCAGTGCTGTGTGATGGTCTCTAGTGTTGCAGTGCTGTGTGATGGTCTCTAGTGCTGCAGTGCTGTGTGATGGTCTCTTGTGCTGCAGTGCTGTGTGATGGTCTCTTGTGCTGCAGTACTGTGTGATGGTCTCTTGTGCTGCAGTGCTGTGTGATGGTCTCTTGTGCTGCAGTGCTGTGTGATGGTCTCTAGTGCTGCAGTGCTGTGTGATGGTCTGTAGTGCTGCAGTGCTGTGTGATGGTCTCTAGTGCTGCAGTGCTGTGTGATGGTCTCTAGTGTTGCAGTGCTGTGTGATGGTCTCTAGTGCTGCAGTGCTGTGTGATGGTCTCTAGTGTTGCAGTGCTGTGTGATAGTCTCTTGTGCTGCAGTACTGTGTGATGGTCTCTAGTGCTGCAGTGCTGTGTGATGGTCTCTAGTGCTGCAGTGCTGTGTGATAGTCTCTTGTGCTGCAGTACTGTGTGATGGTCTCTAGTGCTGCAGTGCTGTGTGATGGTCTCTAGTGCTGCAGTGCTGTGTGATGGTCTCTAGTGCTGCAGTGCCGTGTGATAGTCTCTTGTGCTGCAGTACTGTGTGATGGTCTCTAGTGCTGCAGTACTGTGTGATGGTCTCTAGTGCTGCAGTGCTGTGTGATGGTCTCTAGTGCTGCAGTGCTGTGTGATAGTCTCTTGTGCTGCAGTACTGTGTGATGGTCTCTAGTGCTGCAGTACTGTGTGATGGTCTCTAGTGCTGCAGTGCTGTGTGATGGTCTCTAGTGCTGCAGTGCTGTGTGATGGTCTCTAGTGCTGCAGTGCTGTGTGATAGTCTCTTGTGCTGCAGTACTGTGTGATGGTCTCTAGTGCTGCAGTACTGTGTGATGGTCTCTAGTGCTGCAGTGCTGTGTGATGGTCTCTTGTGCTGTGTGATGGTCTCTTGTGCTGCAGTGCTGTGTGATGGTCTCTAGTGCTGCAGTGCTGTGTGGTGGTCTCTTGTGCTACAGTGCTGTGTGATGGTCTCTAGTGCTGCAGTGCTGTGTGATAGTCTCTTGTGCTGCAGTGCTGTGTGATGGTCTCTTGTGCTGCAGTGCTGTGTGATGGTCTCTTGTGCTGTGTGATGGTCTCTTGTGCTGCAGTGCTGTGTGATGGTCTCTAGTGCTGCAGTGCTGTGTGATGGTCTCTTGTGCTGCAGTGCTGTGTGATGGTCTCATGTGCTGCAGTGCTGTGTGATGGTCTCATGTGCTGCAGTGCTGTGTGATGGTCTCTTGTGCTGCAGTGCTGTGTGATGGTCTCTAGTGCTGCAGTGCTGTGTGATGGTCTCTAGTGCTGCAGTGCTGTGTGATGGTCTCTAGTGCTGTGTGATGGTCTCTAGTGCTGTAGTGCTATGTGATGGTCTCTTGTGCTGCAGTGCTGTGTGATGGTCTCTTGTGCTACAGTGCTGTGTGATGGTCTCTTGTGCTGCAGTGCTGTGTGATGGTCTCT
The DNA here is from genome assembly GCF_031893055.1 of Leptodactylus fuscus. NCBI lineage: Eukaryota > Metazoa > Chordata > Amphibia > Anura > Leptodactylidae > Leptodactylus > Leptodactylus fuscus. The sequence continues at coordinate 54,759 of NW_027440439.1, read as the reverse complement.
TGTGCTGCAGTGCTGTGTGATGGTCTCTTGTGCTGCAGTGCTGTGTGATGGTCTCTAGTGCTGCAGTGCTGTGTGATGGTCTCTAGTGCTGCAGTGCTGTGTGATGGTCTCTAGTGCTGCAGTGCTGTGTGATGGTCTCTTGTACTATGTGATGGTCTCTTGTGCTGCAGTGCTGTGTGATGGTCTCTAGTGCTGCAGTGCAGTGTGATGGTCTCTTGTGCTGCAGTGCTTTGTGATGGTCTCTAGTGCTGCAGAGCTGTGTGATGGTCTCTAGTGCTGCAGTGCTGTGTGATGGTCTCTTGTGCTGCAGTGCTGTGTGATGGTCTCTAGTGCTGCAGTGCTGTGTGATGGTCTCTAGTGCTGCAGTGCTGTGTGATGGTCTCTTGTGCTGCAGTGCTGTGTGATGGTCTCTTGTGCTGCAGTGCTGTGTGATGGTCTCTAGTGCTGCAGTACTGTGTGATGGTCTCTTGTGCTGCAGTGCTGTGTGATGGTCTCTAGTGCTGTGTGATGGTCTCTAGTGCTGCAGTGCTGTGGAATGGTCTCTTGTGCTGCAGTGCTGTGTGATGGTCTCTTGTGCTGCAGTGCTGTGTGATGGTCTCTAGTGCTGTGTGATGGTCTCTAGTGCTGCAGTGCTGTGTGATGGTCTCTTGTGCTGCAGTGCTGTGTGATGGTCTCTAGTGCTGCAGTGCTGTGTGATGGTCTCTAGTGCTGCAGTGCTGTGTGATGGTCTCTTGTGCTGCAGTACTGTGTGATGGTCTCTTGTGCTGCAGTGCTGTGTGATGGTCTCTAGTGCTGCAGTGCTGTGTGATGGTCTCTTGTGCTGCAGTGCTGTGTGATGGTCTCTAGTGCTGTGTGATGGTCTCTTGTGCTGCAGTGCTGTGTGATGGTCTCTTGTGCTGCAGTGCTGTGTGATGGTCTCTAGTGCTGTGTGATGGTCTCTTGTGCTGCAGTGCTGTGTGATGGTCTCTTGTGCTGCAGTGCTGTGTGATGGTCTCTTGTGCTGCAGTGCTGTGTGATGGTCTCTATTCCTGCAGTGCTGTGTGATGGTCTCTAGTGCTGTGTGATGGTCTCTTGTGCTGCAGTGCTTTGTGATGGTCTCTTGTGCTGCAGTGCTGTGTGATGGTCTCTTGTGCTGCAGTGCTGTGTGATGGTCTCTAGTCCTGCAGTGCTGTGTGATGGTCTCTTGTGCTGCAGTACTGTGTGATGGTCTCTAGTCCTGCAGTGCTGTGTGATGGTCTCTTGTGCTGCAGTGCTGTGTGATGGTCTCTAGTCCTGCAGTGCTGTGTGATGGTCTCTTGTGCTGCAGTGCTGTGTGATGGTCTCTAGTGTTGCAGTGCTGTGTGACAGTCTCTGTTGCTGTGGTATAACAAGACCTCGTAGGCAGGAGTAATAGGTGAACAATTTTTATGGACTGGGCTCCTGGTTCTTGAGGCTTCGCATTTATCACACTTCTTCCGTCCTCTCATTTTAGGTGGAAGATTCAAGAAGGAAATTGTAGTTGACGGACAGAGTTATCTTCTGCTGATCAGAGATGAAGGAGGTCCTCCAGAGATGCAGGTCACTACTTCTCCTTCTGCCTCCATAGTTTGTTCCCTGTGTCCTCCTCCACACCCCCCAGTGTCGTCCTCCACCACACCTCCCAGTGTCCTCCTCCTCCACCACATCTCCCAGTGACGTCCTCCTCCACACCCCCCAGTGTCCTCCTCCACCACACCTCCCAGTGCCGTCCTCCTCCACACCCCCCAGTGTCCTCCTCCTCCACCACACCTCCCAGTGTCGTCCTCCTCCACACCCTCCTGTGTCCTCCTCCTCCACACCTCCCAGTGTCCTCCTCCACCACACCTCCCAGTGTTTTCCTCCTCCACACCCCCAGTGTCCTCCTCCTCCTCCACACCCCCCAGTGTCCTCCACCACACCTCCCAGTGTCGTCCTCCTCCATACCTCCCAGTGTCGTCCTCCTCCATACCTCCCAGTGTCCTCCTCCACCACACCTCCCAGTGTCCTCCTCCACCACACCTTCCAGTGTCATCCTCCTCCACACCCCCCAGTGTCGTCCTCCTCCACACCCTCCTGTGTCCTCCTCCACCACACCTCCCAGTGTCCTCCTCCACCACACCTCCCAGTGTCATCCTCCTCCACCACACCTCCCAGTGTCATCCTCCTCCACCACACCTCCCAGTGTCCTCCTCCTCCACACCTCCCAGTGTCCTCTTCCACCACACCTCCCAGTGTCCTCCTCCACCACACCTCCTAGTGTCGTCCTCCTCCACCACACCTCCTAGTGTCGTCCTCCTCCACAACCCCCAGTGTCCTCCTCCACCACACCTCCCAGTGTCCTCCTCCACCACACCTCCAGTGTCCTCCTCCACACACCTCCAAATGTCGTCCTCCTCCACACCCTCCTGTGTCCTCCTCCTCCACACCCCCCAGTGTCCTCCTCCTCCACACCCCCCAGTGTCCTGCTCCTCCACACCCCCCAGTGTCCTCCTCCTCCACACCCCCCAGTGTTCTCCTCCTCCACACCCCCCAGTGTCCTCCTCCACCACCCCCCCAGTGTCGTCCTCCTCCACCACACCCCAGTGTCGTCCTCCTCCACCACACCCCCCAGTGTCGTCCTCCTCCACACCCTCCTGTGTCCTCCTCCTCCATCACCCCCCAGTGTCCTCCTCCACCACACCCCCCCAGTGTCATCCTCCTCCACCACACCCCCCCAGTGTCCTCCTCCTGCACACCCCCCCAGTGTCGTCCTCCTCCACACCCTCCTGCGTCCTCCTCCCACCACACCTCCCAGTGTCGTCCTCCTCCACCACACCTCCCAGTGTCCTCCTCCTCCACACCCCCCAGTGTCCTCCTCCACCACACCTCCCAGTGTCGTCCTCCTCCACCCACACCTCCCAGTGTCCTCCTCCTCCACACCCCCCCAGTGTCCTCCTCCACCACACCTCCCAGTGTCCTCCTCCACCACACCTCCCAGTGTCGTCCTCCACCACACCCTCCTGCGTCCTCCTCCACCACACCTCCAGTGTCGTCCTCCTCCACCACACCTCCCAGTGTCCTCCTCCTCCACACCCCCCAGTGTCCTCCTCCACCACACCTCCCAGTGTCCCTCCTCCTCCACACCCTCCTGCGTCCTCCTCCACCACACCTCCCAGTGTCGTCCTCCTCCACCACACCTCCCAGTGTCCTCCTCCTCCACACCGCCAGTGTCCTCCTCCACCCACACCTCCCAGTGTCGTCCTCCACCACACCCCCCAGTGTCGTCCTCCTCCACCACACCGCCCCAGTGTCGTCCTCCGTCCACACCCTCCTGCGTCCTCCTCCACACCCTCCTGTGTCCTCCTCCACCACACCTCCCTGTGTCCTCCTCCCCACACCTCCCTGTGTCCTCCTCCACCAAACCCTCCTGTGTCCTCCTCTACACCCTCCTGTGTCCTCCTCCACCACACCTCCCAGTGTCCTCCTCCACCACACCTCCCAGTGTCCTCCTCCACCACACCTCCCAGTGTCCTCCTCCATCACACCCCTCAGTGTCCTCCTCCACCACACCCCCCAGTGTCCTCCTCCACACCCCCCAGTGTCCTCCTCCTCCACCACACCCCCCCAGTGTCGTCCTCCTCCACCACACCCTCCTGTGTCCTCCTCCACCACACCCCCCAGTGTCGTCGTCCTCCTCCACACCCTCCTGTGTCCTCCTCCACCACACCCCCCAGTGTCGTCCTCCTCCTCCACACCTCCCAGTGTCCTCCTCCACCACACCTCCCAGTGTCGTCCTCCTCCACCACACCTCCCAGTGTCGTCCTCCTCCACACCCCCCAGTGTCCTCCTCCTCCACACCCCCCCGTGTCCTCCTCCTCCACCACACCTCCCAGTGTCCTCCTCCACCACACCCCCCCCCCCAGTGTCGTCCTCCTCCACACCCTCCTGCGTCCTCCTCCTCCACACCCTCCTGCGTCCTCCTCCTCCACACCCTCCTGTGTCCTCCTCCACCACACCCTCCTGTGTCCTCCTCCACCACACCCTCCTGTGTCCTCCTCCACCACACCCTCCTGTGTCCTCCTCCACCACACCCTCCTGTGTCCTCCTCCACCACACCCTCCTTTGTCCTCCTCCTCTACACCCTCCTGTGTCCTCCTCCTCCACACCCTCCTGTGTCCTCCTCCACCACACCCTCCTTTGTCCTCCTCCTCTACACCCTCCTGTGTCCTCCTCCTCCACACCCTCCTGTGTCCTCCTCCACCACACCCCCCCAGTGTCGTCCTCCTCCTCCACACCTCCCAGTGTCGTCCTCCACCACACCTCCCAGTGTCGTCCTCCTCCACCACACCTCCCAGTGTCGTCCTCCTCCACACCCTCCTGTGTCCTCCTCCTCCACACCCTTCTGTGTCCTGATCCTCCACACCCTCCTGTGTCCTCCTCCTCCACACCCTCCTGTGTCCTCCTCCTCCACACCCTTCTGTGTCCTGATCCTCCACACCCTCCTGTGTCCTCCTCCTCCACACCCTCCTGTGTCCTCCTCCTCCACACCCTCCTGTGTCCTCCTCCTCCACACCCTCCTGTGTCCTCCTCCTCCACACCCTCCTGTGTCCTGATCCTCCACACCCCCCAGTGTCGTCCCCCCATAATTTTTTGCCGTTTTCTTCTGTCAGGTTGTGTCCCCCATTAGTATAGTCCCCTGTGTTGTCCCCCTTTCTTCTGCCAGCCTCTAGATCAGACTCTTCTTATGTTGTTCCTCTCTTTTGCAGTTTGCGGCTTGGGTCGATGCCGTTGTGTTTGTCTTCAGTCTTGAAGATGAGATCAGTTTCCAGACAGTATTTAATTATTATGCACGCCTGTCCAGTTACCGCAACACGGCCGATGTTCCGATGGTTCTTGTAGGGACACAAGGTATGTCTTAGTTTATTATTTTTCATGTCCCTTCATATATTTGTATAATATCCGACTTCTTACTGGTTATTTCTCAAATGCCCTCCATGACAGCACCACAGGAGTTGTATCTGCACCTACTATTAGGGACGAGAGGTTACATAGTCCTGTCCCGATCCTTTACCTGCGGAGTGGGGTCCAGTGCGCCTGTCCTTGCAAGTCTGCGCTGTTTCTCTTTGGAGTCTTGGCTGGTTCTATCTCTTCCTGCCCCGTCTTAGGAACAGTGGAGACGAGTATACGGGCCTCGGTCCCTCTGTGGAGGCTCCCTGGTCTGAAGCCTCCACCTGCCTGCGCTGCATCCTGTGTGGAACGCACGGCGGCGACGTCACTTCCGGTTCCTGGAGGGAATCTTGAATTCTCTTTCATCTTGAGCAGTAGTGGTGGTGCAGAAGCATTCCTGTTGGTGGAATGGAGTGCGCTGGCCATCGGTGGCTAGTGTAAAGAGGCTGTCGTGTCAGGTAGGACTATCTGTGTGTTATAATGCCTGCAGATGAGTACACTAGAGGGGTGCATGAGTCGGGCCACAACCTGCGGCCAAAGAGAGGAAGTTATGGATCCAGATTGGGATAGTCGTGACATCTACGTCCCGTCTGTGTCTGAAGATTTCATGGAGGGAGGAGAATTACCTGGACCTTCAGATATGGAGGATAAGAAGATATTACTTCTTCTGGATTCACTCAGGAGCGTCTTTCTGCAGTCCGAAGTACCAGGAACATAGAAGATGTTCCAGAAAAGCAAACGGTCCATGATGAGATGGTTGCGGGGCTTAGGCCAAAGAAAAACTTTGAGAGTCTTATTCAGGAGGAAGAGGCGACATCCGGAAAAGAGGCCGTTTGTATCTCAGGAAATTAAACCTACGTGAAAGTGAAATCAAAGGTTGGGTGGACGTGCCTAAAATTGATCTACTGTTGGCTACAGTGGGGAAAAAGACAACGCTTCCCTTTCAAGACTTGTCGCAGCTTAAAGGCCCGCTAGATAGAAAAGCTGACAGCCTCCTTAAGAAATCCTGGGAATGCTAGTCAGCCCTGTTACAGGTTAACATTGGGGCAACGTGTGGTAAGGTCCATGTGGGCTAGACCAACTGGAGACCCATCTTAGAGAAGGCACCTCTAGGAAAGACTTCTTATCCTCCATCCCGCTGCTACAGAAGACCTCTGGCTTCTTAGCAGACGCTTCGGCAGAGTCAGTGAGGATTGCCTCTAGATCTGGGGTCCTCTCAACTATAACTCACTGTGCCTTGTGGCTGGTGACTCCGTATCCAAGTAGAAGCTGAATGCTATTCCCTTCCAGAGAGAGAACGTGTTTGGCCTGATGTAGATTTGTTGCTTGAGAAAGTATCAGATAAAAAAGAAGTCGCTTCCAGAACCGAAACCTTCAAAAAAAGAAACAGCCATTTCGTCCCTATCAAGGAGGGCCGGAGGAAAAATATCCTCTTCAACCCCGATAAGCAGTCCTAAGACAAACGATGTCCCCAGGAGGATAGGGGGCAGCTTGTCCAGGTGTGGCGTACCCTGGAGGGAAGTAACATCCAACCTGTCCCTCCTAGATTCCATAGCAAACGGCTTCAAAATAGAGTTTTCAACCTCTCCCCCACAGGAGAGTAACGTCTACATCAATGCCATCTCCTACACTTCACCGGGCTTTGATGGAAGGTGTCCAGAACCTTCTGGACATGGAAGAAATTTGTCCAATTTCACCTTTAGAAAGAGGGGACGGTCTTTATTCCCGCCTGTTTATAGTAAAAAAATCCTAAAAACAAATATATAGTGTATCATTGTTTCAAGATGGAGTCCGTAAAATCCACAATTTCCCTGGTAGGGCAGGACCATTTCATGGCCACCATCGACCTTCAGGATGCCTATTATCACATCCCTATTCATCCTCTCTACCAAAATGTATAAGGTTTGCAGTCCAGCATGAGGGCAGGGGGACACTTTATTTTCAGTTTTGGGCCCTCCCCTTTGGAATATCATCAGCCCCAAGGCCATTTAAGAAGGTGATGGTGGAAGTAGTAGTTTTCGTAAGGAAATAAAATTAGGTAGTGGTCCCCTCTCTAGACAACCTCTTGGTAGTAGCTCAGTCTTTTGCTCTTCAACATCGGGTTCAGATAGTGTGTCAGACCTTACAAACGATAGGATGGGTCCTAAATTGAGAGAAGTCCAATATGGCTCCAGGAATTGCAAGGTTTCTTTGGGTATCCTGCTGGGTTCCCATCTGGAGATGTCATTTCTCCCCTCAAACTAGATAGAGGCTCTAAAGTCCAAGATCACTTCTTTCAAAAGAAGACAAAGGTATCTATAAGAGAGGCCGTCTCTGTACTGGAGTCAACGACCCTGGGTCATACAACAGCTCATGGCTGGCTATCAGGAGGGGACACTACATGTATGAGGAGATAACCTGACCACAATAAGGACATCATGGCTGGTTATCAGGAGGACACTACATGTATGAGAAGATAACATGACCACAATAAGCACATCATGGCTGGTTATCAGGAGGGGACACTACATGTATGAGAAGATAACCCAACCACAATAAGGACATCATGGCTGGTTATCAGGAGAGGACACTACATGTATGAGAAGATAACCCGACCACAATAAGGACATCATGGCTGGTTATCAGGAGGGGACACTACATGTATGAGAAGATAACCTGACCACAATAAGGACATCATGGCTGGTTATCAGGAGGAAACTACATGTATGAGAAGATAACCCGACCACAATAAGGACATCATGGCTGGTTATCAGGAGGACACTACATGTATGAGAAGATAACATGACCACAATAAGGACATCATGGCTGGTTATCAGGAGGACACTACATGTATGAGAAGATAACCCGACCACAATAAGGACATCATGGCTGGTTATCAGGAGGACACTACATGTATGAGAAGATAACCTGACCACAATAAGGACATCATGTCTGGTTATCAGGAGGACACTACATGTATGAGAAGATAACCCGACCACAATAAGGACATCATGGCTGGTTATCAGGAGGACACTACATGTATGAGAAGATAACCTGACCACAATAAGGACATCATGGCTGGTTATCAGGAGGACACTACATGTATGAGAAGATAACCTGACCACTATAAGGACATCATGGCTGGTTATCAGGAGGACACTACATGTATGAGAAGATAACCTGACCACAATAAGGACATCATGGCGGGTTATCAGGAGAGGACACTACATGTATGAGAAGATAACCTGACCACAATAAGGACATCATGGCTGGTTATCAGGATGGGACACTACATGTATGAGAAGATAACCTGGTCACAATAAGGACATCATGGCTGGTTATCAGGAAGACACTACATGTATGAGAAGATAACCTGACCACAATAAGGACATCATGACTGATTATCAGGAGGGGACACTACATGTATGAGAAGATAACCCGACCACAATAAGGACATCATGGCTGGTTATCAGGAGGACACTACATGTATGAGAAGATAACCTGACCACAATAAGCACATCATGGCTGGTTATCAGGATGGGACACTACATGTATGAGAAGATAACCTGGTCACAATAAGGACATCATGGCTGGTTATCAGGAAGACACTACATGTATGAGAAGATAACCTGACCACAATAAGGACATCATGACTGATTATCAGGAGGGGACACTACATGTATGAGAAGATAACCCGACCACAATAAGGACATCATGGCTGGTTATCAGGAGGACACTACATGTATGAGAAGATAACCTGACCACAATAAGGACATCATGGCTGGTTATCAGGATGGGACACTACATGTATGAGAAGATAACCTGACCACAATAAGGACATCATGGCTGGTTATCAGGAGGGGACACTACATGTATGAGAAGATAACCCGACCACAATAAGGACATCATGGCTGGTTATCAGGAGGTTACACTACATGTATGAGAAGATAACCCGACCACAATAAGGACATCATGGCTGGTTATCAGGAGGACACTACATGTATGAGAAGATATCCCGGCCACAATAAGGACATCATGGCTGGTTATCAGGAGGTTACACTACATGTATGAGAAGATAACCCGACCACAATAAGGACATCATGGCTGGTTATCAGGAGGACACTACATGTATGAGAAGATAACGTGACCACAATAAGGACATCATGGCTGGTTATCAGGAGAGGACACTACATGTATGAGAAGATAACCTGACCACAATAAGGACATCATGGCTGGTTATCAGGAGGGGACACTACATGTATGAGAAGATAACCTGACCACAATAAGGACATCATGGCTGGTTATCAGGAGGACACTACATGTATGAGAAGATAACCTGACCACTATAAGGACATCATAGCTGGTTATCAGGAGGACACTACATGTATGAGAAGATAACCTGACCACAATAAGGACATCATGGCTGGTTATCAGGAGGACACTACATGTATGAGAAGATAACCCGACCATAATAAGGACATCATGGCTGGTTATCAGGAGGGGACACTACATGTATGAGAAGATAACCCGACCACAATAAGGACATCATGGCTGGTTATCAGGAGGGGACACTACATGTATGAGAAGATAACCTGACCACAATAAGGACATCATGGCTGGTTATCAGGAGGGGACACTACATGTATGAGAAGATAACCTGACCACAATAAGGACATCATGGCTGGTTATCAGGAGGACACTACATGTATGAGAAGATAACCCGACCACAATAAGGACATCATGGCTGGTTATCAGGAGGACACTACATGTATGAGAAGATAACCCGACCACAATAAGGACATCATGGCTGGTTATCAGGAGGACACTATATGTATGAGAAGATAACCCGTCCACAATAAGGACATCATGGCTGGTTATCAGGAGGACACTACATGTATGAGAAGATAACCTGACCACAATAAGGACATCATGGCTGGTTATCAGGAGGACACTACATGTATGAGAAGATAACCTGACCACAATAAGGACATCATGGCTGGTTATCAGGAGGACACTACATGTATGAGAAGATAACCTGACCACAATAAGGACATCATGGCTGGTTATCAGGAGGACACTACATGTATGAGAAGATAACCCGACCACAATAAGGACATCATGGCTGGTTATCAGGAGGACACTACATGTTTGAGAAGATAACCTGACCACAATAAGCACATCATGGCTGGTTATCAGGAGGGGACACTACATGTATGAGAAGATAACCTGACCACAATAAGGACATCATGGCTGGTTATCAGGAGGACACTACATGTATGAGAAGATAACCTGACCACAATAAGGACATCATGGCTGGTTATCAGGAGGACACTACATGTTTGAGAAGATAACCTGACCACAATAAGCACATCATGGCTGGTTATCAGGAGGGGACACTACATGTATGAGAAGATAACCCGACCACAATAAGGACATCATGGCTGGTTATCAGGAGGGGACACTACATGTATGAGAAGATAACCCGACCACAATAAGGACATCATGGCTGGTTATCAGGAGGACACTACATGTATGAGAAGATAACCCGACCACAATAAGGACATCATGGCTGGTTATCAGGAGGACACTACATGTTTGAGAAGATAACCCGACCACAATAAGGACATCATGGCTGGTTATCAGGAGGACACTACATGTATGAGAAGATAACCTGACCACAATAAGGACATCATGGCTGGTTATCAGGAGGGGACACTACATGTATGAGAAGATAACCCGACCACAATAAGGACATCATGGCTGGTTATCAGGAGGGGACACTACATGTATGAGAAGATAACCTGACCACAATAAGGACATCATGGCTGGTTATCAGGAGGACACTACATGTATGAGAAGATAACCTGACCACAATAAGCACATCATGGCTGGTTATCAGGAGGGGACACTACATGTATGAGAAGATAACCTGACCACAATAAGGACATCATGGCTGGTTATCAGGAGGACACTACATGTATGAGAAGATAACCTGACCACAATAAGGACATCATGGCTGGTTATCAGGAGTACACTACAGTCTTGGTGATTGCTTCTAGCCGAGCAGCAGGGGGACTGTGATCGGAGTTGTACCTGTGCTGCTCCTCCTGGCATTTCTCTCCATCCCTTCTACCACCTTCCCTCGTATTGTCCCCTGCTGGCCCCTGATCAGAGAATATGCCCCTATCCAGCATCAACCCCTTTTTGGGGAGTTTTTGTGCTTCCTGCTGACCCCGGGCACTGCTGGAAGGGTTAAGGAACTTCCTAAATGCTGTTCTGGATTGTTTCGGGGGGCAGCTTTGAGAATGGGGAGATTTATGGTGGTTTTTATTTAAACTAAACTGGTCTCTTGGGAAAAGGGATTTCCAAATATTATTGAAATTTTGGAAAATTTCTGTTTGACTTGTAAGCCTTCGAACATCTGAATAAAATAAAGTGCGATTAAAGTTTGATGCCAAGATAAGGTGAGACTATGGTGAAGTCTGTTCCTGAAGTGACTCGCTGTGTGACTCGCTCTAGGACTCGCTGTGTGACTCGCTCTAGGACTCGCTGTGTGACTCGCTCTAGGACTCGCTGTGTGACTCGCTCTAGGACTCGCTGTGTGACTCGCTGTAGGACTCGCTGTGTGACTCGCTCTAGGACTCGCTGTGTGACTCGCTCTAGGACTCGCTGTGTGACTTGCTCTAGGACTCGCTGTGTGACTCTGTGTGACTCGCTGTAGGACTGGCTATGTGACTCGCTGTGTGACTCGCTCTAGGACTCGCTGTGTGACTTGCTCTAGGACTCGCTGTGTGACTCGCTCTAGGACTCGCTGTGTGACTCGCTGTAGGACTCGCTGTGTGACTTGCTCTAGGACTCGCTCTAGGACTGGCTGTGTGACTCGCTCTAGGACTCGCTCTAGGACTCGCTGTGTGACTCGCTCTAGCACTCGCTGTAGGACTGGCTGTATGACTCGCTCTAGGACTCGCTGTGTGACTCGCTGTAGGACGGGCTGTATGACTCGCTCTAGGACTGGCTGTGTGACTCTCTGTATGACTTGCTCTAGGACTCGCTGTGTGACTTGCTCTAGGACTCGCTGTGTGACTCGCTGTAGGACTGGCTGTGTGACTCGCTCTAGGACTGGCTGTGTGACTCGCTGTAGGACTCGCTGTGTGACTCGCTCTGTGACTCGCTCTAGGACTCGCTGTGTGACTTGCTCTAAGACTCGCTCTAGGACTCGCTGTGTGACTCGCTGTAGGACTGGCTGTATGACTCGCTCTAGGACTCTCTGTGTGACTCTCTGTATGACTCGCTCTAGGATTCGCTGTGTGACTTGCTCTAGGACTCGCTGTGTGACTCTCTGTATGACTCGCTCTAGGACTCGCTGTGTGACTCTCTGTATGACTCGCTCTAGGACTCCCTCTAGGACTGGCTGTGTGACTCTCTGTATGACTCGCTCTAGGACTCGCTCTAGGACTCGCTGTGTGACTCGCTCTAGGACTCGCTGTGTGACTCTCTGTATGACTCGCTCTAGGACTCGCTGTGTGACTCTCTGTATGACTCGCTCTAGGACTCCCTCTAGGACTGGCTGTGTGACTCTCTGTATGACTCGCTCTAGGACTCGCTGTGTGACTCGCTGTGTGACTCTCTGTATGACTTGCTCTAGGACTCGCTGTGTGACTTGCTCTAGGACTCGCTCTAGGACTCGCTGTGTGACTCGCTCTAGGACTGGCTGTGTGACTCGCTGTAGGACTCGCTGTGTGACTCGCTCTGTGACTCGCTGTGTGACTCGCTGTGTGACTTGCTCTAAGACTCGCTCTAGGACTCGCTGTGTGACTCGCTGTAGGACTGGCTGTATGACTCGCTCTAGGACTCTCTGTGTGACTCTCTGTATGACTCGCTCTAGGATTCGCTGTGTGACTTGCTCTAGGACTCGCTCTAGGACTCGCTGTGTGACTCGCTCTAGGACTCGCTGTGTGACTCTCTGTATGACTCGCTCTAGGACTCCCTCTAGGACTGGCTGTGTGACTCTCTGTATGACTCGCTGTGTGACTCGCTGTGTGACTCGCTGTGTGACTCTCTGTATGACTCGCTCTAGGACTCGCTGTGTGACTCGCTCTAGGACTCGCTGTGTGACTCACTATGTGACTTGCTCTAGGACTCGCTCTAGGACTTGCTGTGTGACTCGCTCTAGGACTTGCTGTGTGACTCGCTCTAGGACTGGCTGTAGGACTCACTGTGTGGTTCGCTCTAGGACTCTGTGTGACTCGCTCTAGGACTCGCTGTAGGATTCGCTCTAGGACTCGGTGTGACTCGCTGTAGGACTCGCTGTAGGACTCTCTCTAGGACTCGCTCTAGGACTCGATGTGACTCGCTCTAGGACTCGCTCTAGGACTCGCTGTGTGACTCGCTGTGTGACTCGCTGTGTGACTCGCTGTAGGGCTCGCTGTAGGGCTCGCTGTAGGACTCGCTGTAGGACTCGCTGTAGGGCTCGCTGTAGGGCTCGCTGTAGGACTCTCTCTAGGACTCGCTCTAGGACTCGCTCTAGGACTCGCTCTAGGACTCGCTCTAGGACTCGCTCTAGGACTCGCTCTATGACTCGGTGTGACTCGCTGTAGGACTCGGTGTGACTCGCTGTAGGACTCGGTGTGACTCGCTGTAGGACTCGGTGTGACTCGCTCTAGGACTCGGTGTGACTCGCTCTAGGACTCGCTCTAGGACTCGCTGTAGGACTCGGTGTGACTCGCTGTAGGACTCGGTGTGACTCGCTGTAGGACTCGGTGTGACTCGCTGTAGGACTCGGTGTGACTCGCTGTAGGACTCGGTGTGACTCGCTGTAGGACTCGGTGTGACTCGCTCTAGGACTCGGTGTGACTCGCTCTAGGACTCGCTCTAGGACTCGCTCTAGGACTCGCTGTAGGACTCGGTGTGACTCGCTGTAGGACTCGGTGTGACTCGCTCTAGGACTCGCTCTAGGACTCGGTGTGACTCGCTGTAGGACTCGGTGTGACTCGCTGTAGGACTCGGTGTGACTCGCTGTAGGACTCGGTGTGACTCGCTGTAGGACTCGGTGTGACTCGCTGTAGGACTCGGTGTGACTCGCTCTAGGACTCGCTCTAGGACTCGCTCTAGGACTCGCTCTAGGACTCGGTGTGACTCGCTGTAGGACTCGGTGTGACTCGCTGTAGGACTCGGTGTGACTCGCTGTAGGACTCGGTGTGACTCGCTGTAGGACTCGGTGTGACTCGCTCTAGGACTCGCTCTAGGACTCGCTCTAGGACTCGCTCTAGGACTCGGTGTGACTCGCTCTAGGACTCGGTGTGACTCGCTGTAGGACTCGGTGTGACTCGCTCTAGGACTCGCTCTAGGACTCGCTCTAGGACTCGGTGTGACTCGCTGTAGGACTCGGTGTGACTCGCTCTAGGACTCGCTCTAGGACTCGCTCTAGGACTCGCTCTAGGACTCGGTGTGACTCGCTCTAGGACCCACTCTAGAACTCGCTGTATGACAAGCCTGGCATCTCAGTGCAAAGAACTGCATTTTGTTTTACCTAATTTTCATCAAATTTCCAATGTGAAGACATAAAATATTGACCAACATTTCCGACTCCTACAATGTGTCAGGACATAACCAATGTCGGTGAGAGAACAGAACAAGGGGGTCGGTTCAGTCGTCTACATACAAATGGGGTCCGAAGTAAGGAGGCCTCCAGGGGCCATTTCAAATTATTCAGAAAAATGCTTCATCTTATTGAAAAATGGATAAAAAATATTCCAAGTAGATTTAATTCTAGAGGAACAATCTGTGTACGACAATGACGCTGTACACACAGGCCGGGACGTTACTTCTAATCACACGGTGCCTACGTAGATGTCTATCGTTATACAATGGAGTAAACGCCTGACTATATAACGTACTGATAACCCAATGGGGGGCCAATGTGACAAGATATAGGTTATCCAAAAGAATGCGCTAATATCCCATCTGATATTCCTCCCCATGTGTGAACACGCCCCAACATGCGTTTCGCCAGAAAATGGCTTAGTCTGACATAACGTTTGATGTTAGGTGGATTTTTCAATACAATGATGCGTATAGCATGGTGGTGACTGCGGCAGATACACCTCCGAGAGACCTGCTGCAGGAAGGGCCCGGCCGGTGGTGGCCACAGACACCCGAGAGGTTCGGGACACTAAATACAAGCAGGGAGAAGCCGTGGCTGTGAAAACTGCAACGGACAGCACTGACCATATAGCGGCAGTCTCCAGCACGTTCCCTAAGCACTCGCACGCCAATGGTGGCCCTGTCTATGGATCCAATGTGCTGGAACTCAAGGTGTCAGGTCATACCATCTGCCGCTACGTCACAACATGGAGAGATGTAGGAAAATAAATCAGGGACGAGCTCGAATTCTCAATTAATCCTCTGTTTCATCTCCTCAGATGCCATCAGTGCAACCAACCCGCGGGTTATAGACGACTCGCGAGCACGGAAACTGTCCAATGACCTGAAGCGCTGCACCTATTATGAGACGTGCGCCACCTATGGCCTGAATGTGGAGCGCGTCTTCCAGGATGGTGAGGCGGCCCTAAGTGGTGTCTTTCTGTTATTGCCCAACACTGACCCTTTCTACCCCTCCCTCGATATGTCCCTTATACCCCCATCTCCTTATATATGCTTTCTACCCTTCCTGGTATACATCCTCATACCCCTCCCCCTATGTTTCCCTCATCTATACCCTTTATACCCCTCCTTGTTGTCCCCCGCAGTGTATTTTCTAACACTCTCTCTTTTTCTTGGCGCCTATTACTCGTTCCAGTGGCTCAGAAGGTCGTAGCTATCCGGAAGAAGCAGCAGCTGTCCATTGGTCCCTGCAAGTCGTTGCCCAATTCCCCGAGCCATTCCTCTGTTTCTGCAGCCACCATTCCATCCATGCACATTAATCAGGTAGGTAGAAGACCATGTATGATGTATGACCGACCCCTCCCCCCCCCCCCCCCCCAACCTTGTTCTATAGTTCAGGCTGTGATCCCAGAGAAGAGGAGGCAGGGAGTAGGGGGCCATAACAGAGGACTTGTCCTAGCCACATTGGCCATGATGGTGGACAGTTCATGAACATAGAGTCTCCATAGTAGTCATTGCTGCATCAAAGCAGAGTGGACAGTCGCTAAGGGGTGAAGGCCGATCCCTTCATGTCTGGTTGCTTTTTACAGAGAATTAGGCACGAGAAGGGATCGCCATCACACTGGAAGGGCGTGGTGGTGGGAGAGACTAACGCTGGGATCACACTAGTGCCCGGACTCCGTTTTCAGGTTTCCGTCTTCTGCATGCAGACAGTTTTGTGCAGGAAACGGAAACCTGTATGAACGGAGACTGGGCGCAGATGTGAACGAGCCCTAAGATGTGTCTGAGGGTGGAGGCGGCCAAGGCTCATGAGCTCTAGACATTCATGTGACCACTGCAGCGTCTTACACCGGCTCATACTTCATGGCGTAGGTCCTATGTAGATCAGACTGTGAGACTCCATGATGGTTAACCCTTCTTTTTCTTCTTAGGCCACTAATGGTGGAGGAACGTTCAGTGATTATTCATCCTCTGTCCCCTCCACACCCAGTATAAGCCAACGTGAGCTACGTATTGAGACCATTGCAGCCTCCAGTACACCAACCCCTATCCGAAAGCAAAGCAAGCGTCGCTCCAACATCTTTACAGTGAGTACTATCGAAAGATGGGGCAGATCACATCCGCTTCTTCTTGAGCAGGCAGAATATGTGAGGTTCAAGCCTTGAAATAAGACAGAAGCATGAAAGAGGCTGACTCCAGGTAAATGAGAAACACGTGAATGGGAGCATTGAAATGTTGTGTGGCCAATAGGATCTAGAACCTTAGGATCTCAGGAGGTGATCTGGAATGGTGGGAGACTGACCACTCAGGATATCAGGTGGTGATCTAGAACAAGGGGGGAGGATCACTTAAGAGCTAAGGAGGTGATCTGGAATGGTGGGAGACTGACCACTCAGGATAGGTGGTGATCTAGAACAAGGGGGGAGGATCACTTAAGAGCTAAGGAGGTGATCTGGAATGGTGGGAGACTGACCACTCAGGATATCAGGTGGTGATCTAGAATGGGGTGGGGAGGTGAATGATGTGAGGTACTGACAGAGCTAGGCACATATGGGACTGACATACACGGCCTTTACTGAACTCTAGAGAGACAGAAGATGGCGGCTCTTATCTGGTAGGACATAGGGAGGTCATGAACATTGTCCTGAAAGAAGAGCATGCTCATCCGCAGTCACCAGAGAATGGTGTAAAGGCAAACCTGTGTGAGCGCATCAGAGGAGGCAGCGAAGTCCCGACCTCAGACAGAAGTAATGTGTTCCTCCGGATATGTGATATTCATTGAACCAAGTCTAGCTCTGTGACCTTATCATCCTCTAGAACCCTCCCCTGCCTCTAGCTCATGCATGACCAATCCTGGGACATGAAAACATTACCGCCTAAGTCCCAACTACATGCAAATCTAGAGCAATGTGCGACTTACCCTCTGCGATTATGTATTGTGTGATCAGTGGGAGATAGTCCTCAGCTCAGGAGGTTATGGAGTGCAGAGCCCTCATAGGAAGCCATTGATTCCCAAAAGAGCCCTCAACTAGCCAGCAGTGGTCCAGCTCTGAGCCCAAGATCAAGACGAGTAATCTAAGCTAACGTAGGACCCTATGGAAACCTAATACTATAGGACGCCATGAACCCCCGATGACGATAAAGCCATTGGGGCACAAGAGAGCCTAGAACTAGCCAGCAGTGGTCCAGCTCTGAGCCCAAGATCAAGACGAGTAATCTAAGCTAACGTAGGACCCTATGGAAACCTAATACTATAGGACGCCATGAACCCCCGATGACGATAAAGCCATTGGGGCACAAGAGAGCCCTCAACTAGCCAGCAGTGGTCCAGCTCTGAGCCCAAGATCAAGACGAGTAATCTAAGCTAACGTAGGACCCTATGGAAACCTAATACTATAGGACGCCATGAACCCCCGATGACGTTAAAGCCATTGGGGCACAAGAGAGCCTAGAACTAGCCAGCAGTGGTCCAGCTCTGAGCCCAAGATCAAGACGAGTAATCTAAGCTAACGTAGGACCCTATGGAAACCTAATACTATAGGACGCCATGAACCCCCGATGACGATAAAGCCATTGGGGCACAAGAGAGCCTAGAACTAGCCAGCAGTGGTCCAGCTCTCAGCCCAAGATCAAGACGAGTAATCTAAGCTAACGTAGGACCCTATGGAAACCTAATACTATAGGACGCCATGAACCCCCGATGACGATAAAGCCATTGGGGCACAAGAGAGCCCTCAACTAGCCAGCAGTGGTCCAGCTCTCAGCCCAAGATCAAGACGAGTAATCTAAGCTAACATAGGACCCTATGGAAACCTAATACTATAGGACGCCATGAACCCCCGATGACAATAAAGCCATTGGGGCACAAGAGAGCCCTCAACTAGCCAGCAGTGGTCCAGCTCTCAGCCCAAGATCAAGACGAGTAATCTAAGCTAACATAGGACCCTATGGAAACCTAATACTATAGGACGCCATGAACCCCCGATGACGATAAAGCCATTGGGGCACAAGAGAGCCTAGAACTAGCCATAAGTGGTCCAGCTCTCAGCCCAAGATCAAGATGAGTAACCTAAGCTAACGTAAGACCCTATGGAAACCTAATACTATAGGACGCCATGAACCCCCCATGACGATAAAGCCATTGATGCAGAAGAGAGCCTAGAACTAGCCAGGTACAGTCAAGCTCTGAGCCCAAGATCAAGACAAGTAACCTAATGTAAGACTGTATGGAAACCTAGTTCTATAGGACGCCATGAACCCTGATGACTATAAAACCATTGGGGCACAAGAGAGCCTTCAACTAGCCAGCAGTGGTCCAGCTCTCAGCCCAAGATCAAGACGAGTAATCTAAGCTAACATAGGACCCTATGGAAACCTAATACTATAGGACGCCATGAACCCCCGATGACAATAAAGCCATTGGGGCACAAGAGAGCCCTCAACTAGCCAGCAGTGGTCCAGCTCTCAGCCCAAGATCAAGATGAGTAACCTAAGCTAACGTAAGATCCTATGGAAACCTAATACTATAGGACGCCATGAACCCCCGATGACGATAAAGCCATTGGGGCACAAGAGAGCCCTCAACTAGCCAGCAGTGGTCCAGCTCTCAGCCCATGATCAAGACGAGTAACCTAAGCTAACATAGGACCCTATGGAAACCTAATACTATAGGACGCCATGAACCCCCGATGACGATAAAGCCATTGGGGCACAAGAGAGCCTAGAACTAGCCAGCAGTGGTCCAGCTCTCAGCCCAAGATCAAGATGAGTAACCTAAGCTAACGTAAGATCCTATGGAAACCTAATACTATAGGACGCCATGAACCCCCCATGACGATAAAGCCATTGGGGCACAAGAGAGCCCTCAACTAGCCAGCAGTGGTCCAGCTCTCAGCCCATGATCAAGACGAGTAACCTAAGCTAACATAGGACCCTATGGAAACCTAATACTATAGGACGCCATGAACCCCCGATGACGATAAAGCCATTGGGGCACAAGAGAGCCTAGAACTAGCCAGCAGTGGTCCAGCTCTCAGCCCAAGATCAAGATGAGTAACCTAAGCTAACGTAAGATCCTATGGAAACCTAATACTATAGGACGCCATGAACCCCCCATGACGATAAAGCCATTGATGCAGAAGAGAGCCTAGAACTAGCCAGGTACAGTCAAGCTCTGAGCCCAAGATCAAGACAAGTAACCTAATGTAAGACTGTATGGAAACCTAGTTCTATAGGACGCCTTGAACCCTGATGACTATAAAACCATTGGGGCACAAGAGAGCCTTCAACTAGCCAGCAGTGGTGCAGACGGAGTCTGTCGAGTCCTCACTATACTCAGGATCTCGGCTTGAGAGGTGATGTCTCTGCTATATATCCTAGCCCAGAGATGGTAAGGAAGATTCATTCCAACTGACCTAGAAGACCGTCTGAGCCGATGATGGAAGATCCAGGAGTACACGAGTGTGCGCTCATCGTGACCCAAGTCTGGAACCTAGTGGGATGGTCAGAGGTGGGCAGGTACAGTCTGGGATACAGGATGAGCAGGACAACTTGTAGACACAACATGTAGACCGATCATAAGGAGACAGACATCTAGGACTATAGTGGTGGGATAGAGTGAGGATATGGCGTGCTCGTATCCGCTAGGAGGAATGTGATGACTTCACCGCAATCCTGTGACATTTCTTTATGTATTTTGTGGTTGATGAAAGTCAAACTGTTTCCTGACAACATCATTCCTGACAACATCATTCCTGACAACGTCATTCCTGACAACTCCCAGTCTTCTTCATCATTGGCAATGAGATGGAGAAAGAGAGAGAGAGAGAAACTACAAATTCCTCCAATGTCTTCACCTTAAGTTCCTTCCAATCATGCATAAGATCCCGGGATAGACGTCCCACCAGCGCTCATAAGTATGGCGTCCTTCTCATATGTTCCTTCATTCTTGCACATTTTTTTACAGTCCCCCCCCCCCCCCCCCAATTTCCTGCCTTCAGTTTAGTATGTGAGGCACAGCCGGGCTCCACTACCAGATGATGGGGGGGGGCTTGTTTTTGGTGTCCTTTTTGCACTTTTTTGGTTTGGTGGTGCATTTTTATACACAATTTCACCACCAGAAAAATTCTGATTCCATCTTTGTCAGACACGTTGAGTCTTTTGCAGAGCCCATGTAGTGAGGGGCAGTTTGGCGCACATTCTAAATTCATTGTTACTCTAGATAAGCCACGCCCACTTGTCACAACCCTTGTGTAAAAGTCATGAATGTTCAATCCTGCACACGCAGCAAAAGGGATTCCCGACCTTCGGGAAATGACTGTAGCGACCTTGAGGGAGTTCCCGACTGTAAGGTTGTCTTCAGTAGTTCCCATTGGTGGTTGTCCAGAATTCCAGATTTAACCCTTAGTGTGGCAGGAATGGTATTAGGTCACAGTGAACCCCCAATATATTGGAAATGATGTGAGAAGAGGTGGAAGGGCTCCTGGAAGACAGACCCTTATGTGAGGATGTTTGGGATGGGGTCAAGGCTCTGCTTGTTTCTCCCACAGAGCAGATTTGACCCTTTTGTACCAGAATTCTGCTCAGTCCCAAAGGCAGGTTATTAATGGCTAGGCAGATCTGGAAGATCTAGAACAATCTAGAACAGTGTCTCAACTCTGATCCTCAAGTCATGTTGCCAGGGAAGATTTCCATAGTATTTTACAGGTGATATATGTGTTGTCAGAACATCAGGGGCTAGCACAGATGAGAAAGTGTGCTCTAGAAAATCCCTTGAAATACACAAAATACAAGCCGTATGATTAGTCTCAGAATATACTGTGGACTGTAACTGAGAAACCTCTCTCTTCTCTCCTTGTCTGATTTATTTACCGTATTTTCCGGACTATAAGGCGCACATAAAATACTTCGATTTCCTCAGAAATCGAAAGTGCGCCTTATAGTCCGGTGCGCCTTATATAAGGCTTGAAGCGGCGGCATGCGAGGAGTTAAGCGGCGGCCGCCGGCAAAGTCTCCATGCCGCTTCCATACAGTGCAATGGGAGCGCGCTATTCAAATAGTATTCGTTCATCTCTAACTATTTGAATAGCGCGCTCTCATTGTAATGTATGGAAGCGGCATGCAGACTTTGCCAGCGGCCGCCGCTTAAAGGGATTCTACTAGAGATGAGCGAGTACTGTTCGGATCAGCCGATCCGAACAGTACTCGCTCAACTCTAGATTCTACCATTAAAAGAACCTCTTCCCCCTAACCACGTCGGAATAGCCTTAAAAGACTATTCTTCTCTTACCTTTCCCATAGCCAGCGCCGCCTTCTCCCTGAGCTGTGTTCGCGCCTTCCGTGTCGTCTTCTTTGGGCCTCATGGATGACGCATGCGCAGTCGGCTCTGGCTGCGAGAGCCTGTTAGAGCCGACTGCGCATGCGTCATCCATGAGGCCCAAAGAAGACAGAGACGGAGCTGCGGAAGAAGGCGGCGCTGGCTATGGTAAAAAGGTAAGGAGCGTGATCAAGAAGGAAGTTCTTTTAAAGGTAGAATCCCTTTAACTCCTCGTGTGCCGAGCGCTTCCATTCATTTCAATGGAAGCGTGCCATTGAAATGAATAGAAGCGGCTGGCACGCGGGGGGTTAAGCGGCCGCCGGCAAAGTCTGCCGGCCGCCGCTTTCAATCATATAAGGCGCACCGGACAGCGCTGCGCCTTGTAGTCCGTTGCGCCTTATATATGGACCTAGGCAGGACTATAAGGCACTCATGGGTAATGCGCCTTATAGTCCGGTGTGGCAAGAACATTCTCATCTATTATGGACACCTAAGATTGCTACCTGTCGAACACTCACGACCAACTATCTTGTCCCCATACAAGTCCTTCAGACTCCTCTCTCATCCAGACTCCTCTCTCTCT
The DNA here is from genome assembly GCF_031893055.1 of Leptodactylus fuscus. Taxonomy (NCBI): domain Eukaryota; kingdom Metazoa; phylum Chordata; class Amphibia; order Anura; family Leptodactylidae; genus Leptodactylus; species Leptodactylus fuscus. The sequence continues at coordinate 32,356 of NW_027440439.1, read as the reverse complement.
TCCTCCAGACTCCTCTCTCACCCTCCAAACTCCTCTCTCTCCCCCTCTAGACTTCTCTCCCCCTCCAGACTCCTCTCTCTCTGTGATCTAGTAACATCCCATTGTGCAGGGTTTCCTGTAGCACTGGCTGTAGTCCTGAGGTCTGTCCATATAGTCAGTGAGCTAGTAACATCCCATTGTGCAGGGTTTCCTGTAGCACTGGCTGTAGTCCTGAGGTCTGTCCATATAGTCAGTGAGCTAGTAACATCCCATTGTGCAGGTTCGCCTGTAGCACTGGCTGTAGTCCCGTGGTCTGTCCATATAGTCAGTGAGCTAGTAACATCCCATTGTGCAGGTTCGCCTGTAGTACTGGCTGTAGTCCCGTGGTCTGTCCGTATAGTCAGTGAGCTAGTAACATCCCATTGTGCAGGTTCGCCTGTAGCACTGGCTGTAGTCCTGAGGTCTGTCCATATAGTCAGTGAGCTAGTAACATCCCATTGTGCAGGTTCGCCTGTAGCACTGGCTGTAGTCCCGTGGTCTGTCCATATAGTCAGTGAGCTAGTAACATCCCATTGTGCAGGTTGGCCTGTAGTACTGGCTGTAGTCCCGTGGTCTGTCCATATAGTCAGTGAGCTAGTAACATCCCATTGTGCAGGTTCGCCTGTAGTACTGGCTGTATTCCTGAGGTCTGTCCATATAGTCAGTGAGCTAGTAACATCCCATTGTGCAGGTTCGCCTGTAGTACTGGCTGTAGTCCTGAGGTCTGTCCATATAGTCAGTGAGCTAGTAACATCCCATTGTGCAGGTTCGCCTGTAGCACTGGCTGTAGTCCTGAGGTCTATCCATATAGTCAGTGAGCTAGTAACATCCCATTGTGCAGGTTCGCCTGTAGCACTGGCTGTAGTCCTGAGGTCTCCATATAGTCAGTGAGCTAGTAACATCCCATTGTGCAGGTTGTCCTGTAGCACTGGCTGTAGTCCCGTGGTCTGTCCATATAGTCAGTGAGCTAGTAACATCCCATTGTGCAGGTTCGCCTGTAGCACTGGCTGTAGTCCTGAGGTCTATCCATATAGTCAGTGAGCTAGTAACATCCCATTGTGCAGGTTCTCCTGTAGCACTGGCTGTAGTCCTGAGGCGTCTCCATATAGTCAGTGAGCTAGTAACATCCCATTGTGCAGGTTGTCCTGTAGTACTGGCTGTAGTCCTGAGGTCTGTCCATATAGTCAGTGAGCTAGTAACATCCCATTGTGCAGGTTCGCCTGTAGCACTGGCTGTAGTCCCGAGGTCTCCATATAGGCAGTGAGCTAGTAACATCCCATTGTGCAGGTTCGCCTGTAGTACTGGCTGTAGTCCTGAGGCGTCTCCATATAGTCAGTGAGCTAGTAACATCCCATTGTGCAGGGTTTCCTGTACCACTGGCTGTAGTCCTGAGGTCTGTCCATATAGTCAGTGAGCTAGTAACATCCCATTGTGCAGGTTCGCCTGTAGCACTGGCTGTAGTCCCGTGGTCTGTCCATATAGTCAGTGAGCTAGTAACATCCCATTGTGTAGGTTCTCCTGTAGTACTGGCTGTAGTCCCGAGGTCTGTCCATATAGTCAGTGAGCTAGTAACATCCCATTGTGCAGGTTCGCCTGTAGCACTGGCTGTAGTCCTGAGGTCTGTCCATATAGTCAGTGAGCTAGTAACATCCCATTGTGCAGGTTCGCCTGTAGCACTGGCTGTAGTCCTGAGGTCTCCATATAGTCAGTGAGCTAGTAACATCCCATTGTGCAGGTTCGCCTGTAGTACTGGCTGTAGTCCTGAGGTCTGTCCATATAGTCAGTGAGCTAGTAACATCCCATTGTGCAGGTTCGCCTGTAGCACTGGCTGTAGTCCCGAGGTCTGTCCATATAGTCAGTGAGCTAGTAACATCCCATTGTGCAGGTTCGCCTGTAGTACTGGCTGTAGTCCTGAGGTCTGTCCATATAGTCAGTGAGCTAGTAACATCCCATTATGCAGGTTCTCCTGTAGCACTGGCTGTAGTCCCGAGGTCTCCATATAGTCAGTGAGCTAGTAACATCCCATTGTGCAGGTTCGCCTGTAGTACTGGCTGTAGTCCTGAGGTCTGTCCATATGGTCAGTGAGCTGGTAACATCCCATTGTGCAGGTTCGCCTGTAGTACTGGCTGTAGTCCTGAGGTCTGTCCATATAGTCAGTGAGCTAGTGACATCCCATTGTGCAGGTTTGCCTGTAGTACTGGCTGTATTCCTGAGGTCTTTCTATATAGTCAGTGAGCTAGTAATATCCCATTGTGCAGGTTCTCCTGTAGCACTGGCTGTAGTCCTGCGGTCTGTCCATATAGTCAGTGAGCTATTAACATCCCATTGTGTAGGTTCGCCTGTAGTACTGGCTGTAGTCCTGAGGTCTGTCCATATGGTCAGTGAGCTAGTAACATCCCATTGTGCAGGTTCGCCTGTAGTACTGGCTGTAGTCCTGAGGTCTCCATATAGTCAGTGAGCTAGTAACATCCTATTGTGCAGGTTCTCCTGTAGCACTGGCTGTAGTCCTGAGGTCTGTCCATATAGTCAGTGAGCTAGTAACATCCCATTTTGTAGTTTCGCCTGTAGTACTGGCTGTAGTCCTGAGGTCTGTCCATATAGTCAGTGAGCTAGTAACATCCCTTTGTGCAGGTTCGCCTGTAGCACTGGCTGTAGTCCTGAGGTCTGTCCATATAGTCAGTGAGCTAGTAACATCCCATTGTGCAGGTTCGCCTGTAGCACTGGCTGTAGTCCCGTGGTCTGTCCATATAGTCAGTGAGCTAGTAACATCCCATTGTGTAGGTTCTCCTGTAGTACTGGCTGTAGTCCCGAGGTCTGTCCATATAGTCAGTGAGCTAGTAACATCCCATTGTGCAGGTTCGCCTGTAGCACTGGCTGTAGTCCTGAGGTCTGTCCATATAGTCAGTGAGCTAGTAACATCCCATTGTGCAGGTTCGCCTGTAGCACTGGCTGTAGTCCTGAGGTCTCCATATAGTCAGTGAGCTAGTAACATCCCATTGTGCAGGTTCGCCTGTAGTACTGGCTGTAGTCCTGAGGTCTGTCCATATAGTCAGTGAGCTAGTAACATCCCATTGTGCAGGTTCGCCTGTAGCACTGGCTGTAGTCCCGAGGTCTGTCCATATAGTCAGTGAGCTAGTAACATCCCATTGTGCAGGTTCGCCTGTAGTACTGGCTGTAGTCCTGAGGTCTGTCCATATAGTCAGTGAGCTAGTAACATCCCATTATGCAGGTTCTCCTGTAGCACTGGCTGTAGTCCCGAGGTCTCCATATAGTCAGTGAGCTAGTAACATCCCATTGTGCAGGTTCGCCTGTAGTACTGGCTGTAGTCCTGAGGTCTGTCCATATGGTCAGTGAGCTGGTAACATCCCATTGTGCAGGTTCGCCTGTAGTACTGGCTGTAGTCCTGAGGTCTGTCCATATAGTCAGTGAGCTAGTGACATCCCATTGTGCAGGTTTGCCTGTAGTACTGGCTGTATTCCTGAGGTCTTTCTATATAGTCAGTGAGCTAGTAATATCCCATTGTGCAGGTTCTCCTGTAGCACTGGCTGTAGTCCTGCGGTCTGTCCATATAGTCAGTGAGCTATTAACATCCCATTGTGCAGGTTCGCCTGTAGTACTGGCTGTAGTCCTGAGGTCTGTCCATATAGTCAGTGAGCTAGTAACATCCCATTGTGCAGGTTCGCTTGTAGCACTGGCTGTAGTCCTGAGGTCTGTCCATATAGTCAGTGAGCTAGTAACATGCCATTGTGCAGGTTCGCCTGTAGCACTAACTGTAGTCCTGAGGTCTCCATATCGTCATTGAGCTAGTAACATCCCATTGTGCAGGTTCGCCTGTAGCACTTGCTGTAGTCCTGAGGTCCCCATATAGTCAGTGAGCTAGTAACATCCCATTGTGCAGGTTCGCCTGTAGTACTGGCTGTAGTCCTGAGGTCTGTCCATATAGTCAGTGAGCTAGTAACATCCCATTGTGCAGGTTCGCCTGTAGCACTGGCTGTAGTCCTGAGGTCCCCATATAGTCAGTGAGCTAGTAACATCCCATTGTGCAGGGTTTCCTGTAGCACTGGCTGTAGTCCTGAGGTCTGTCCATATAGTCAGTGATCTAGTAACATCCCATTGTGCAGGTTCTCCTGTAGCACTGGCTGTAGTCCCGAGGTCTCCATATAGTCAGTGAGCTAGTAACATCCCATTGTGCAGGTTCGCCTGTAGTACTGGCTGTAGTCCTGAGGTCTGTCCATATAGTCAGTGAGCTAGTAACATCCCATTGTGCAGGTTCGCCTGCAGCACTGGCTGTATTCCTGAGGTCTGTCAATATAGTCAGTGAGCTAGTAACATCCTATTTTGCAGGTTCGCCTGTAGCACTGGCTGTAGTCCCGAAGTCTCCATATAGTCAGTGAGCTAGTAACATCCTATTGTGCAGGTTGTCCTGTAGCACTGGCTGTATTCCTGAGGTCTGTCCATATAGTCAGTGAGCTAGTAACATCCCATTGTGCAGGTTCGCCTGTAGCACTGCCTGTAGTCCTAAGGTCTGTCTATATAGTCAGTGAGCTAGTAACATCCCATTGTGCAGGTTCTTCTGTAGCACTGACTGTAGTCCTGAGGTCTGTCCATATAGTCAGTGAGCTAGTAACATCCCATTGTGCAGGTTCGCCTGTAGTACTGGCTGTAGTCCCGAGGTCTGTCCATATAGTCAGTGTGCTAGTAACATCCCATTGTGCAGGTTCGCCTGTAGCACTGGCTGTAGTCCTGAGGTCTCCATATAGTCAGTGAGCTAGTAACATCCCATTGTGCAGGTTCGCCTGTAGCACTGGCTGTAGTCCTGAGGTCTGTCCATATAGTCAGTGTGCTAGTAATATCTTATTGTGCAGGTTCGCCTGTAGCACTGGCTGTAGTCCTGAGGTCTGTCCATATAGTCAGTGAGCTAGTAACATCCCATTGTGCAGGTTCACCTGTAGTACTGGCTGTATTCCTGAGGTCTGTCCATATAGTCAGTGAGCTAGTAACATCCCATTGTGCAGGTTCGCCTGTAGCACTGGCTGTAGTCCTGAGGTCTGTCCATATAGTCTATGAGCTACTAACATCCCATTGTGCAGGTTCACCTGTAGCACTGGCTGTAGTCCTGAGGTCTGTCCATATAGTCTATGAGCTAGGAACATCCCATTGTGCAGGTTCGCCTGTAGCACTGACTGTAGTCCCGAGGTCTGTCCATATAGTCAGTGAGCTAGTAACATCCCATTGTGCAGGTTATCCTGTAGCACTGGCTGTAGTCCTGAGGTCTGTCCATATAGTCTGAGCTAGTAACATCCCATTGTGCAGGTTCGCCTGTAGTACTGGCTGTAGTCCTGAGGTCTGTCCATATCGTCAGTGAGCTAGTAACATCCCATTGTGCAGGTTCGCCTGTAGTACTGGCTGTAGTCCTGAGGTCTGTCCATATAGTCAGTGAGCTAGTAACATCCCATTGTGCAGGGTTTCCTGTAGCACTGGCTGTAGTCCTGAGGTCTGTCCATATAGTCAGTGAGCTATTAACATCCCATTGTGCAGGTTCTCCTGTAGTACTGGCTGTAGTCCTGAGGTCTGTCCGTATAGTCAGTGAGCTAGTAACATCCCATTGTGCAGGTTCGCCTGTAGTACTGGCTGTAGTCCCAAGTTCTGTCCCTATAGTCAGTGAGCTAGTAACATCCCATTGTGCAGGTTTGCCTGTAGTACTGGCTGTAGTCCTGCGGTCTGTCCATATAGTCTATGAGCTATTAACATCCCATTGTGCAGGTTCGCCTGTAGCACTGGCTGTAGTCCTGAGGTCTGTCCATATAGTCAGTGAGCTAGTAACATCCCATTGTACAGGTTCGCCTGTAGTACTGGCTGTAGTCCTGAGGTCTGTCCATATAGTCAGTGAGCTAGTAACATCCCATTGTGCAGGTTCGCCTGTAGTACTGGCTGTATTCCTGAGGTCTGTCCATATAGTCAGTGAGCTAGTAACATCCCATTGTGCAGGTTCTCCTGTAGCACTGGCTGTAGTCCTGAGGTCTGTCCATATAGTCAGTGAGCTAGTAACATCCCATTGTGCAGGTTCTCCTGTAGCACTGGCTGTAGTCCTGAGGTCTGTCCATATAGTCAGTGAGCTAGTAACATCCCATTGTGCAGGTTCGCCTGTAGCATTGGCTGTAGTCCTGCGGTCTGTCCATATAGTGAGTGAGCTAGTAACATCCCATTGTGCAGGTTCGCCTGTAGTACTGGCTGTAGTCCTGAGGTCTGTCCATATAGTCAGTGAGCTAGTAACATCCCATTGTGCAGGTTCGCCTGTAGTACTGGCTGTATTCCTGAGGTCTGTCCATATAGTCAGTGAGCTAGTAACATCCCATTGTGCAGGTTCGCCTGTAGTACTGGCTGTAGTCCTGAGGTCTCCATATAGTCAGTGAGCTAGTAACATCCCATTGTGCAGGTTCGCCTGTAGCACTGGCTGTATTCCTGAGGTCTGTCCATATAGTCAGTGAGCTAGTAACATCCCATTGTGCAGGTTCTCCTGTAGTACTGGCTGTAGTCCCGTGGTCTGTCCATATAGTCAGTGAGCTAGTAACATCCCATTGTGCAGGTTCGCCTGTAGCACTGGCTGTAGTCCTGAGGTCTGTCCATATAGTCAGTGAGCTAGTAACATCCCATTGTGCAGGTTCTCCTGTAGCACTGGCTGTAGTCCTGAGGTCTGTCCATATAGTCAGTGAGCTAGTAACATCCCATTGTGCAGGTTCGCCTGTAGCATTGGCTGTAGTCCTGCGGTCTGTCCATATAGTGAGTGAGCTAGTAACATCCCATTGTGCAGGTTCGCCTGTAGTACTGGCTGTAGTCCTGAGGTCTGTCCGTATAGTCAGTGAGCTAGTAACATCCCATTATGCAGGTTCTCCTGTAGCACTGGCTGTAGTCCCGAGGTCTCCATATAGTCAGTGAGCTAGTAACATCCCATTGTGCAGGTTCGCCTGTAGTACTGGCTGTAGTCCTGAGGTCTGTCCATATAGTCAGTGAGCTAGTAACATCCCATTGTGCAGGTTCGCCTGTAGTACTGGCTGTATTCCTGAGGTCTGTCCATATAGTCAGTGAGCTAGTAACATCCCATTGTGCAGGTTCGCCTGTAGTACTGGCTGTAGTCCTGAGGTCTCCATATAGTCAGTGAGCTAGTAACATCCCATTGTGCAGGTTCGCCTGTAGCACTGGCTGTATTCCTGAGGTCTGTCCATATAGTCTATGAGCTAGTAACATCCCATTGTGCAGGTTCGCCTGTAGCACTGGCTGTAGTCCTGAGGTCTGTCCATATAGTCAGTGAGCTAGTAACATCCCATTGTGCAGGTTCGCCTGTAGTACTGGCTGTATTTCTGAGGTCTGTCCATATAGTCAGTGAGCTAGTAACATCCCATTGTGCAGGTTCGCCTGTAGCACTGGCTGTAGTCCCGAGGTCTCCATATAGTCAGTGAGCTAGTAACCTCCCATTGTGCAGGTTCGCCTGTAGTACTGGCTGTATTCCTGAGGTCTGTCCATATAGTCAGTGAGCTAGTAACATCCCATTGTGCAGGTTCTTCTGTAGCACTGACTGTAGTCCTGAGGTCTGTCCATATAGTCAGTGAGCTAGTAACATCCCATTGTGCAGGTTCGCCTGTAGCACTGGCTGTATTCCTGAGACGTCGCCATATGGTCAGTGAGCTAGTAACATCCCATTGTGCAGGTTCGCCTGTAGCACTGGCTGTAGTCCTGAGGTCTGTCCATATAGTCAGTGTGCTAGTAACATCCCATTGTGCAGGTTCGACTGTAGTACTGGCTGTAGTCCTGAGGTCTCCATATAGTCAGTGAGCTAGTAACATCCCATTGTGCAGGTTCGCCTGTATCACTGGCTGTAGTCCTGAGGTCTCCATATAGTCAGTGAGCTAGTAACATCCCATTGTGCAGGTTCGCCTGTAGCACTAGCTGTAGTCCTGAGGTCTCCATATAGTCAGTGAGCTAGTAACATCCCATTGTGCAGGTTCACGTGTAGTACTGGCTGTATTCCTGAGGTCTGCCCATATAGTCAGTGAGCTAGTAACATCCCATTGCGCAGGTTGGCCTGTAGTACTGGCTGTATTCCTGAGGTCTGTCCATATAGTCAGTGAGCTAGTAACATCCCATTGTGCAGGTTCGCCTGTAGCACTGGCTGTAGTCCTGAGGTCTGTCCATATAGTCAGTGTGCTAGTAACATCCCATTGTGCAGGTTCGCCTGTAGCACTGGCTGTAGTCCTGAGGTCTCCATATAGTCAGTGAGCTAGTAACATCCCATTGTGCAGGTTCGCCTGTAGCACTGACTGTAGTCCCGAGGTCTGTCCATATAGTCAGTGAGATAGTAACATCCCATTGTGCAGGTTCTCCTGTAGCACTGGCTATAGTCCTGAGGTCTGTCCATATAGTCTGTGAGCTAGTAACATCCCATTGTGCAGGTTCGCCTGTAATACTGGCTGTAGTCCTGAGGTCTGTCCATATAGTCAGTGAGCTAGTAACATCCCATTGTGCAGGTTCGCCTGTAGCACTGGCTGTAGTCCCGAGGTCTCCATATAGTCAGTGAGCTAGTAACATCCCATAGTGCAGGTTCGCCTGTAGTACTGGCTGTAGTCCTGGGGTCTGTCCATATAGTCAGTGAGCTAGTAACATCCCATTGTGCAGGTTCTCCTGTAGCACTGGCTGTAGTCCTGAGGTCTGTCCATATAGTCAGTGAGCTAGTAACATCCCATTGTGCAGGTTCGCCTGTAGCACTGGCTGTAGTCCTGAGGTCTGTCCATATAGTCAGTGAGCTAGTAACATCCCATTGTGCAGGTTCGCCTGTAGTACTGGCTGTAGTCCCGAGGTCTCCATATAGTCAGTGAGCTAGTAACATCCTATTGTGCAGGTTCTCCTGTAGCACTGGCTGTAGTCCTGAGGTCTGTCCATATAGTCAGTGAGCTAGTAACATCCCATTTTGTAGTTTCGCCTGTAGTACTGGCTGTAGTCCTGAGGTCTGTCCATATAGTCAGTGAGCTAGTAACATCCCATTGTGCAGGTTTGCCTGTAGTACTGGCTGTAGTCCTGAGGTCTGTCCATATAGTCAGTGAGCTAGTAACATCCCATTGTGCAGGTTCGCCTGTAGCACTGGCTGTAGTCCTGAGGTCTGTCCATATAGTCAGTGAGCTAGTAACATCCCATTGTGTAGGTTCTCCTGTAGTACTGGCTGTAGTCCCGTGGTCTGTCCATATAGTCAGTGAGCTAGTAACATCCCATTGCGCAGGTTGGCCTGTAGTACTGGCTGTATTCCTGAGGTCTGTCCATATAGTCAGTGAGCTAGTAACATCCCATTGTGCAGGTTCGCCTGTACCACTGGCTGTATTCCTGAGGTCTGTCCATATAGTCTATGAGCTAGTAACATCCCATTGTGCAGGTTCGCCTGTAGTACTGGCTGTAGTCCTGAGGTCTGTCCATATAGTCAGTGAGCTAGTAACATCCCATTGTGCAGGTTCGCCTGTAGTACTGGCTGTATTCCTGAGGTCTGTCCATATAGTCAGTGAGCTAGTAACATCCCATTGTGCAGGTTCTCCTGTAGCACTGGCTGTAGTCCTGAGGTCTGTCCATATAGTCAGTGAGCTAGTAACATCCCATTGTGCAGGTTCGCCTGTAGCACTGGCTGTAGTCCTGAGGTCTGTCCATATAGTTAGTGAGCTAGTAACATCCCATTGTGCAGGTTCGCCTGTAGCACTGGCTGTAGTCCCGTGGTCTGTCCGTATAGTCAGTGAGCTAGTAACATCCCATTGTGCAGGTTCGCCTGTAGCACTGGCTGTATTCCTGAGGTCTGTCCATATAGTCAGTGAGCTAGTAACATCCCATTGTGCAGGTTCGCCTGTAGTACTGGCTGTATTCCTGAGGTCTGTCCATATAGTCATTGAGCTAGTAACATCCCATTGTGCAGGTTCGCCTGTAGTACTGGCTGTATTCCTGAGGTCTGTCCATATAGTCAGTGAGCTAGTAACATTCCATTGTGCAGGTTTGCCTGTAGTACTGGCTTTATTCCTGAGGTCTGTCCATATAGTCAGTGAGCTAGTAACATCCCATTGTGCAGGTTCTCCTGTAGCACTGGCTGTAGTCCCGAGGTCTCCATATAGTCAGTGAGCTAGTAACATCCCATTGTGCAGGTTCGCCTGTAGTACTGGCTGTAGTCCTGAGGTCTGTCCATATAGTCAGTGAGCTAGTAACATCCCATTGTGCAGGTTTGCCTGTAGTACTGGCTGTAGTCCTGAGGTCTCCATATAGTCAGTGAGCTAGTAACATCCCATTGTGCAGGTTCGCCTGTAGCACTGGCTGTAGTCCTGAGGTCTGTCCATATAGTCTATGAGCTAGTAACATCCCATTGTGCAGGTTCGCCTGTAGTACTGGCTGTAGTCCTGAGGTCTCCATATAGTCAGTGAGCTAGTAACATCCCATTGTGCAGGTTCGCCTGTAGCACTGGCTGTATTCCTGAGGTCTGTCCATGTAGTCTATGAGCTAGTAACATCCTATTGTGCAGGTTCGCCTGTAGCACTGGCTGTATTCCTGAGGTCTGTCCATATAGTCACTGAGCTAGTAACATCCCATTGTGCAGGTTCGCCTGTAGTACTGGCTGTATTCCTGAGGTCTGTCCATATCGTCAGTGAGCTAGTAACATCCCATTGTGCTGGTTCCCTTGTAGTACTGGCTGTAGTCCTGAGGTCTGTCCATATAGTCAGTGAGCTTGTAACATCCCATTGTGCAGGTTCGCCTGTAGTACTAGCTGTATTCCTGAGGTCTGTCCATATAGTCTATGAGCTAGTAACATCCCATTGTGCAGGTTCGCCTGTAGCACTGGCTGTAGTCCTGAGGTCTGTCCATATAATCAGTGAGCTAGTAACATCCCATTGTGCAGGTTCGCCTGTAGTACTGGCTGTATTCCTGAGATCTGTCCATATAGTCAGTGAGCTAGTAACATCCCATTGTGCAGGTTCGCCTGTAGCACTTGCTGTAGTCCTGAGGTCTGTCCGTATAGTCAGTGAGCTAGTAACATCCCATTGTGCAGGTTCGCCTGTAGCACTGGCTGTAGTCCTGAGGTCTGTCCATATAGTCAGTGAGCTAGTAACATCCCATTGTGCAGGTTCTTCTGTAGCACTGACTGTAGTCCTGAGGTCTGTCCATATAGTCAGTGAGCTAGTAACATCCCATTGTGCAGGTTCGCCTGTAGCACTGGCTGTAGTCCTGAGGTCTCCATATAGTCAGTGAGCTAGTAACATCCCATTGTGCAGGTTCACCTGTAGTACTGGCTGTATTCCTGAGGTCTGTCCATATAGTCAGTGAGCTAGTAACATCCCATTGTGCAGGTTCGCCTGTAGCACTGGCTGTATTCCTGAGACGTCGCCATATGGTCAGTGAGCTAGTAACATCCCATTGTGCAGGTTCGCCTGTAGTACTGGCTGTAGTCCTGAGGTCTGTCCATATAGTCAGTGTGCTAGTAAAATCCCATTGTGCAGGTTCGCCTGTAGCACTGGCTGTAGTCCTGACGTCTCCATATAGTCAGTGAGCTAGTAACATCCCATTGTGCAGGTTCACCTGTAGTACTGGCTGTATTCCTGAGGTCTGTCCATATAGTCAGTGAGCTAGTAACATCCCATTGTGCAGGTTCGCCTGTAGCACTGGCTGTAGTCCTGAGGTCTGTCCATATAGTCTATGAGCTAGTAACATCCCATTGTGCAGGTTCGCCTGTAGCACTGGCTGTAGTCCTGAGGTCTGTCCATATAGTCTATGAGCTAGTAACATCCCATTGTGCAGGTTCGCCTGTAGCACTGACTGTAGTCCCGAGGTCTGTCCATATAGTCAGTGAGCTAGTAACATCCCATTGTGCAGGTTCGCCTGTAGTACTGGCTGTAGTCCTGAGGTCTGTCCATATAGTCAGTGAGCTAGTAACATCCCATTGTGCAGGGTTTCCTGTAGCACTGACTGTAGTCCTGAGGTCTGTCCATATAGTCAGTGAGCTAGTAACATCCCATTGTGCAGGTTCGCCTGTAGCATTGACTGTAGTCCCGAGGTCTGTCCATATAGTCAGTGAGCTAGTAACATCCCATTGTGCAGGTTCGCCTGTAGTACTGGCTGTAGTCCTGAGGTCTGTCCATATAGTCAGTGAGCTAGTAACATCCCATTGTGCAGGTTCGCCTGTAGCACTTGCTGTAGTCCTGAGGTCTGTCCATATAGTCAGTGAGCTATTAACATCCCATTGTGCAGGTTCGCCTGTAGCACTGGCTGTTGTCCCGTGGTCTGTCCGTATAGTCAGTGAGCTAGTAACATCCCATTGTGCAGGTTCGCCTGTAGTACTGGCTGTAGTCCCAAGTTCTGTCCCTATAGTCAGTGAGCTAGTAACATCCCATTGTGCAGGTTCGCCTGTAGTACTGGCTGTAGTCCTGAGGTCTGTCCATATAGTCAGTGAGCTAGTAACATCCCATTGTGCAGGTTCGCCTGTAGCACTGGCTGTAGTCCTGCGGTCTGTCCATATAGTCAGTGAGCTAGTAACATCCCATTGTGCAGGTTCGCCTGTAGTACTGGCTGTAGTCCTGCGGTCTGTCCATATAGTCAGTGAGCTAGTAACATCCCATTGTGCAGGTTCGCCTGTAGTACTGGCTGTAGTCCCGTGGTCTGTCCGTATAGTCAGTGAGCTAGTAACATCCCATTGTGCAGGTTCGCCTGTAGCACTGGCTGTAGTCCTGAGGTCTGTCCATATAGTCAGTGAGCTAGTAACATCCCATTGTGCAGGTTCGCCTGTGGTACTGGCTTTATTCCTGAGGTCTGTCCATATAGTCAGTGAGCTAGTAACATCCCATTGTGCAGGTTCGCCTATAGTACTGGCTGTAGTCCTGAGGTCTGTCCATATAGTCAGTGAGCTAGTAACATCCCATTGTGCAGGTTCGCCTGTAGCACTGGCTGTAGTCCTGAGGTCTGTCCATATAGTCACTGAGCTAGTAACATCCCATTGTGCAGGTTCGCCTGTAGCACTGGCTGTAGTCCCGAGGTCTCCATATAGTCAGTGAGCTAGTAACCTCCCATTGTGCAGGTTCGCCTGTAGTACTGGCTGTATTCCTGAGGTCTGTCCATATAGTCAGTGAGCTAGCAACATCCCATTGTGCAGGTTCGCCTGTAGCACTGGCTGTAGTCCTGAGGTCTGTCCATATAGTCAGTGAGCTAGTAACATCCCATTGTGCAGGTTCGCCTGTAGCACTGGCTGTAGTCCTGAGGTCTGTCCATATAGTCAGTGAGCTAGTAACATCCCATTGTGCAGGTTCGCCTGTAGCACTGGCTGTATTCCTGAGACGTCGCCATATGGTCAGTGAGCTAGTAACATCCCATTGTGCAGGTTCGCCTGTAGTACTGGCTGTAGTCCTGAGGTCTGTCCATATAGTCAGTGTGCTAGTAACATCCCACTGTGCAGGTTCGCCTGTAGTACTGGCTGTAGTCCTGAGGTCTCCATATAGTCAGTGAGCTAGTAACATCCCATTGTGCAGGTTCGCCTGTAGCACTGACTGTAGTCCTGAGGTCTCCATATAGTCAGTGAGCTAGTAACATCCCATTGTGCAGGTTCGCCTGTAGTACTGGCTGTATTCCTGAGGTCTGTCCATATAGTCAGTGAGCTAGTAACATCCCATTGTGCAGGTTCGCCTGTAGTACTGGCTGTAGTCCTGCGGTCTGTCCATATAGTCAGTGAGCTAGTAACATCCCATTGTGCAGGTTCGCCTGTAGCACTGGCTGTAGTCCTGAGGTCTGTCCATATAGTCTATGAGCTAGTAACATCCTATTGTGCAGGTTCGCCTGTAGCACTGGCTGTAGTCCTGAGGTCTGTCCATATAGTCAGTGATCTAGTAACATCCCATTGTGCAGGTTCGCCTGTAGCACTGGCTGTAGTCCCGTGGTCTGTCCATATAGTCAGTCAGCTAGTAACATCCCATTGTGCAGGTTCGCCTGTAGTACTGCCTGTAGTCCTGAGGTCTGTCCATATAGTCAGTGAGCTAGTAACATCCCATTGTGCAGGTTCGCCTGTAGTACTGGCTGTAGTCCTGAGGTCTGTCCATATAGTCAGTGAGCTAGTAACATCCCATTGTGCAGGTTCGCCTGTAGCACTTGCTGTAGTCCTGAGGTCTGTCCATATAGTCAGTGAGCTATTAACATCCCATTGTGCAGGTTCGCCTGTAGCACTGGCTGTAGTCTCGTGGTCTGTCCGTATAGTCAGTGAGCTAGTAACATCCCATTGTGCAGGTTCGCCTTTAGTACTGGCTGTATTCCTGAGGTCTGTCCATATAGTCAGTGAGCTAGTAACATCCCATTGTGCAGGTTCGCCTGTAGCACTGGCTGTAGTCCCGTGGTCTGTCCGTATAGTCAGTGAGCTAGTAACATCCCATTGTGCAGGTTCGCCTGTAGTACTGGCTGTATTCCTGAGGTCTGTCCATATAGTCAGTGAGCTAGTAACATCCCATTGTGCAGGTTCGCCTGTAGCACTGGCTGTAGTCCCGTGGTCTGTCCATATAGTCAGTGAGCTGGTAACATCCCATTGTGCAGGTTCTCCTGTAGCACTGGCTGTAGTCCTGAGGTCTGTCCATATAGTCAGTGAGCTAGTAACATCCCATTGTGCAGGTTCGCCTATAGTACTGGCTGTAGTCCCGTGGTCTGTCCGTATAGTCAGTGAGCTAGTAACATCCCATTGTGCAGGTTCGCCTGTAGTACTGGCTGTATTCCTAAGGTCTGTCCATATAGTCAGTGAGCTAGTAACATCCCATTGTGCAGGTTCGCCTATAGTACTGGCTGTAGTCCTGCGGTCTGTCCATATAGTCTATGAGCTAGTAACATCCCATTGTGCAGGTTCGCCTGTAGCACTGGCTGTAGTCCTGAGGTCTCCATATAGTCAGTGAGCTAGTAACATCCCATTGTGCAGGTTCGCCTGTAGTACTGGCTGTATTCCTGAGGTCTGTCCATATAGTCAGTGAGCTAGTAACATCCCATTGTGCAGGTTCGCCTGTAGTACTGGCTGTAGTCCTGCGGTCTGTCCATATAGTCAGTGAGCTAGTAACATCCCATTGTGCAGGTTCGCCTGTAGTACTGGCTGTATTCCTGAGGTCTGTCCATATAGTCAGTGAGCTAGTAACATCCCATTGTGCAGGTTCGCCTGTAGCACTGGCTGTAGTCCTGAGGTCTGTCCATATAGTCTATGAGCTAGTAACATCCTATTGTGCAGGTTCGCCTGTAGCACTGGCTGTAGTCCTGAGGTCTGTCCATATAGTCAGTGATCTAGTAACATCCCATTGTGCAGGTTCGCCTGTAGCACTGGCTGTAGTCCCGTGGTCTGTCCATATAGTCAGTCAGCTAGTAACATCCCATTGTGCAGGTTCGCCTGTAGTACTGCCTGTAGTCCTGAGGTCTGTCCATATAGTCAGTGAGCTAGTAACATCCCACTGTGCAGGTTCGCCTGTAGTACTGGCTGTAGTCCTGAGGTCTGTCCATATAGTCAGTGAGCTAGTAACATCCCATTGTGCAGGTTCGCCTGTAGCACTTGCTGTAGTCCTGAGGTCTGTCCATATAGTCAGTGAGCTATTAACATCCCATTGTGCAGGTTCGCCTGTAGCACTGGCTGTAGTCTCGTGGTCTGTCCGTATAGTCAGTGAGCTAGTAACATCCCATTGTGCAGGTTCGCCTTTAGTACTGGCTGTATTCCTGAGGTCTGTCCATATAGTCAGTGAGCTAGTAACATCCCATTGTGCAGGTTCGCCTGTAGCACTGGCTGTAGTCCCGTGGTCTGTCCGTATAGTCAGTGAGCTAGTAACATCCCATTGTGCAGGTTCGCCTGTAGTACTGGCTGTATTCCTGAGGTCTGTCCATATAGTCAGTGAGCTAGTAACATCCCATTGTGCAGGTTCGCCTGTAGCACTGGCTGTAGTCCCGTGGTCTGTCCATATAGTCAGTGAGCTGGTAACATCCCATTGTGCAGGTTCTCCTGTAGCACTGGCTGTAGTCCTGAGGTCTGTCCATATAGTCAGTGAGCTAGTAACATCCCATTGTGCAGGTTCGCCTATAGTACTGGCTGTAGTCCCGTGGTCTGTCCATATAGTCAGTGAGCTAGTAACATCCCATTGTGCAGGTTCGCCTATAGTACTGGCTGTAGTCCCGTGGTCTGTCCGTATAGTCAGTGAGCTAGTAACATCCCATTGTGCAGGTTCGCCTGTAGTACTGGCTGTATTCCTGAGGTCTGTCCATATAGTCAGTGAGCTAGTAACATCCCATTGTGCAGGTTCGCCTGTAGCACTGGCTGTAGTCCCGTGGTCTGTCCGTATAGTCAGTGAGCTAGTAACATCCCATTGTGCAGGTTCGCCTGTAGCACTGGCTGTAGTCCCGTGGTCTGTCCGTATAGTCAGTGAGCTAGTAACATCCCATTGTGCAGGTTCGCCTGTAGCACTGGCTGTAGTCCCGTGGTCTGTCCGTATAGTCAGTGAGCTAGTAACATCCCATTGTGCAGGTTCGCCTGTAGCACTGGCTGTAGTCCCGTGGTCTGTCCGTATAGTCAGTGAGCTAGTAACATCCCATTGTGCAGGTTCGCCTGTAGTACTGGCTGTATTCCTGAGGTCTGTCCATATAGTCAGTGAGCTAGTAACATCCCATTGTGCAGGTTCGCCTGTAGCACTGGCTGTAGTCCCGTGGTCTGTCCGTATAGTCAGTGAGCTAGTAACATCCCATTGTGCAGTTTCGCCTGTAGCACTGGCTGTAGTCCCGTGGTCTGTCCGTATAGTCAGTGAGCTAGTAACATCCCATTGTGCAGGTTCGCCTGTAGCACTGGCTGTAGTCCTGAGGTCCCCATATAGTCAGTGAGCTAGTAACATCCCATTGTGCAGTTTCGCCTGTAGCACTGGCTGTAGTCCCGTGGTCTGTCCGTATAGTCAGTGAGCTAGTAACATCCCATTGTGCAGGTTCACCTGTAGTACTGGCTGTATTCCTGAGGTCTGTCCATATAGTCAGTGAGCTAGTAACATCCCATTGTGCAGGTTCGCCTGTAGCACTGGCTGTAGTCCCGTGGTCTGTCCGTATAGTCAGTGAGCTAGTAACATCCCATTGTGCAGGTTCGCCTGTAGCACTGGCTGTAGTCCTGAGGTCTGTCCATATAGTCAGTGAGCTAGTAACATCCCATTGTGCAGGTTCGCCTGTGGTACTGGCTTTATTCCTGAGGTCTGTCCATATAGTCAGTGAGCTAGTAACATCCCATTGTGCAGGTTCGCCTATAGTACTGGCTGTAGTCCTGAGGTCTGTCCATATAGTCAGTGAGCTAGTAACATCCCATTGTGCAGGTTCGCCTGTAGCACTGGCTGTAGTCCTGAGGTCTGTCCATATAGTCACTGAGCTAGTAACATCCCATTGTGCAGGTTCGCCTGTAGCACTGGCTGTAGTCCCGAGGTCTCCATATAGTCAGTGAGCTAGTAACCTCCCATTGTGCAGGTTCGCCTGTAGTACTGGCTGTATTCCTGAGGTCTGTCCATATAGTCAGTGAGCTAGCAACATCCCATTGTGCAGGTTCGCCTGTAGCACTGGCTGTAGTCCTGAGGTCTGTCCATATAGTCAGTGAGCTAGTAACATCCCATTGTGCAGGTTCGCCTGTAGCACTGGCTGTAGTCCTGAGGTCTGTCCATATAGTCAGTGAGCTAGTAACATCCCATTGTGCAGGTTCGCCTGTAGCACTGGCTGTATTCCTGAGACGTCGCCATATGGTCAGTGAGCTAGTAACATCCCATTGTGCAGGTTCGCCTGTAGTACTGGCTGTAGTCCTGAGGTCTGTCCATATAGTCAGTGTGCTAGTAACATCCCACTGTGCAGGTTCGCCTGTAGTACTAGCTGTAGTCCTGAGGTCTCCATATAGTCAGTGAGCTAGTAACATCCCATTGTGCAGGTTCGCCTGTAGCACTGACTGTAGTCCTGAGGTCTCCATATAGTCAGTGAGCTAGTAACATCCCATTGTGCAGGTTCGCCTGTAGTACTGGCTGTATTCCTGAGGTCTGTCCATATAGTCAGTGAGCTAGTAACATCCCATTGTGCAGGTTCGCCTGTAGTACTGGCTGTAGTCCTGCGGTCTGTCCATATAGTCAGTGAGCTAGTAACATCCCATTGTGCAGGTTCGCCTGTAGCACTGGCTGTAGTCCTGAGGTCTGTCCATATAGTCTATGAGCTAGTAACATCCTATTGTGCAGGTTCGCCTGTAGCACTGGCTGTAGTCCTGAGGTCTGTCCATATAGTCAGTGATCTAGTAACATCCCATTGTGCAGGTTCGCCTGTAGCACTGGCTGTAGTCCCGTGGTCTGTCCATATAGTCAGTCAGCTAGTAACATCCCATTGTGCAGGTTCGCCTGTAGTACTGCCTGTAGTCCTGAGGTCTGTCCATATAGTCAGTGAGCTAGTAACATCCCATTGTGCAGGTTCGCCTGTAGTACTGGCTGTAGTCCTGAGGTCTGTCCATATAGTCAGTGAGCTAGTAACATCCCATTGTGCAGGTTCGCCTGTAGCACTTGCTGTAGTCCTGAGGTCTGTCCATATAGTCAGTGAGCTATTAACATCCCATTGTGCAGGTTCGCCTGTAGCACTGGCTGTAGTCTCGTGGTCTGTCCGTATAGTCAGTGAGCTAGTAACATCCCATTGTGCAGGTTCGCCTTTAGTACTGGCTGTATTCCTGAGGTCTGTCCATATAGTCAGTGAGCTAGTAACATCCCATTGTGCAGGTTCGCCTGTAGCACTGGCTGTAGTCCCGTGGTCTGTCCGTATAGTCAGTGAGCTAGTAACATCCCATTGTGCAGGTTCGCCTGTAGTACTGGCTGTATTCCTGAGGTCTGTCCATATAGTCAGTGAGCTAGTAACATCCCATTGTGCAGGTTCGCCTGTAGCACTGGCTGTAGTCCCGTGGTCTGTCCATATAGTCAGTGAGCTGGTAACATCCCATTGTGCAGGTTCTCCTGTAGCACTGGCTGTAGTCCTGAGGTCTGTCCATATAGTCAGTGAGCTAGTAACATCCCATTGTGCAGGTTCGCCTATAGTACTGGCTGTAGTCCCGTGGTCTGTCCGTATAGTCAGTGAGCTAGTAACATCCCATTGTGCAGGTTCGCCTGTAGTACTGGCTGTATTCCTAAGGTCTGTCCATATAGTCAGTGAGCTAGTAACATCCCATTGTGCAGGTTCGCCTGTAGCACTGGCTGTAGTCCCGTGGTCTGTCCATATAGTCAGTGAGCTAGTAACATCCCATTGTGCAGGTTCGCCTATAGTACTGGCTGTAGTCCTGCGGTCTGTCCATATAGTCTATGAGCTAGTAACATCCCATTGTGCAGGTTCGCCTGTAGCACTGGCTGTAGTCCTGAGGTCTCCATATAGTCAGTGAGCTAGTAACATCCCATTGTGCAGGTTCGCCTGTAGTACTGGCTGTATTCCTGAGGTCTGTCCATATAGTCAGTGAGCTAGTAACATCCCATTGTGCAGGTTCGCCTGTAGTACTGGCTGTAGTCCTGCGGTCTGTCCATATAGTCAGTGAGCTAGTAACATCCCATTGTGCAGGTTCGCCTGTAGTACTGGCTGTATTCCTGAGGTCTGTCCATATAGTCAGTGAGCTAGTAACATCCCATTGTGCAGGTTCGCCTGTAGCACTGGCTGTAGTCCTGAGGTCTGTCCATATAGTCTATGAGCTAGTAACATCCTATTGTGCAGGTTCGCCTGTAGCACTGGCTGTAGTCCTGAGGTCTGTCCATATAGTCAGTGATCTAGTAACATCCCATTGTGCAGGTTCGCCTGTAGCACTGGCTGTAGTCCCGTGGTCTGTCCATATAGTCAGTCAGCTAGTAACATCCCATTGTGCAGGTTCGCCTGTAGTACTGCCTGTAGTCCTGAGGTCTGTCCATATAGTCAGTGAGCTAGTAACATCCCATTGTGCAGGTTCGCCTGTAGTACTGGCTGTAGTCCTGAGGTCTGTCCATATAGTCAGTGAGCTAGTAACATCCCATTGTGCAGGTTCGCCTGTAGCACTTGCTGTAGTCCTGAGGTCTGTCCATATAGTCAGTGAGCTATTAACATCCCATTGTGCAGGTTCGCCTGTAGCACTGGCTGTAGTCTCGTGGTCTGTCCGTATAGTCAGTGAGCTAGTAACATCCCATTGTGCAGGTTCGCCTTTAGTACTGGCTGTATTCCTGAGGTCTGTCCATATAGTCAGTGAGCTAGTAACATCCCATTGTGCAGGTTCGCCTGTAGCACTGGCTGTAGTCCCGTGGTCTGTCCGTATAGTCAGTGAGCTAGTAACATCCCATTGTGCAGGTTCGCCTGTAGTACTGGCTGTATTCCTGAGGTCTGTCCATATAGTCAGTGAGCTAGTAACATCCCATTGTGCAGGTTCGCCTGTAGCACTGGCTGTAGTCCCGTGGTCTGTCCATATAGTCAGTGAGCTGGTAACATCCCATTGTGCAGGTTCTCCTGTAGCACTGGCTGTAGTCCTGAGGTCTGTCCATATAGTCAGTGAGCTAGTAACATCCCATTGTGCAGGTTCGCCTATAGTACTGGCTGTAGTCCCGTGGTCTGTCCATATAGTCAGTGAGCTAGTAACATCCCATTGTGCAGGTTCGCCTATAGTACTGGCTGTAGTCCCGTGGTCTGTCCGTATAGTCAGTGAGCTAGTAACATCCCATTGTGCAGGTTCGCCTGTAGTACTGGCTGTATTCCTGAGGTCTGTCCATATAGTCAGTGAGCTAGTAACATCCCATTGTGCAGGTTCGCCTGTAGCACTGGCTGTAGTCCCGTGGTCTGTCCGTATAGTCAGTGAGCTAGTAACATCCCATTGTGCAGGTTCGCCTGTAGCACTGGCTGTAGTCCCGTGGTCTGTCCGTATAGTCAGTGAGCTAGTAACATCCCATTGTGCAGGTTCGCCTGTAGCACTGGCTGTAGTCCCGTGGTCTGTCCGTATAGTCAGTGAGCTAGTAACATCCCATTGTGCAGGTTCGCCTGTAGTACTGGCTGTATTCCTGAGGTCTGTCCATATAGTCAGTGAGCTAGTAACATCCCATTGTGCAGGTTCGCCTGTAGCACTGGCTGTAGTCCCGTGGTCTGTCCGTATAGTCAGTGAGCTAGTAACATCCCATTGTGCAGTTTCGCCTGTAGCACTGGCTGTAGTCCCGTGGTCTGTCCGTATAGTCAGTGAGCTAGTAACATCCCATTGTGCAGGTTCGCCTGTAGCACTGGCTGTAGTCCTGAGGTCCCCATATAGTCAGTGAGCTAGTAACATCCCATTGTGCAGTTTCGCCTGTAGCACTGGCTGTAGTCCCGTGGTCTGTCCGTATAGTCAGTGAGCTAGTAACATCCCATTGTGCAGGTTCACCTGTAGTACTGGCTGTATTCCTGAGGTCTGTCCATATAGTCAGTGAGCTAGTAACATCCCATTGTGCAGGTTCGCCTGTAGCACTGGCTGTAGTCCCGTGGTCTGTCCGTATAGTCAGTGAGCTAGTAACATCCCATTGTGCAGGTTCGCCTGTAGCACTGGCTGTAGTCCTGAGGTCCCCATATAGTCAGTGAGCTAGTAACATCCCATTGTGCAGGTTCGCCTGTAGTACTGGCTGTAGTCCCGTGGTCTGTCCGTATAGTCAGTGAGCTAGTAACATCCCATTGTGCAGGTTCGCCTGTAGCACTGACTGTAGTCCTGAGGTCTGTCCATATAGTCAGTGAGCTAGTAACATCCCATTGTGCAGGTTCGCCTGTAGTACTGGCTGTAGTCCCGTGGTCTGTCCGTATAGTCAGTGAGCTAGTAACATCCCATTGTGCAGGTTCACCTGTAGTACTGGCTGTATTCCTGAGGTCTGTCCATATAGTCAGTGAGCTAGTAACATCCCATTGTGCAGGTTCGCCTGTAGTCCTGAGGTCTGTCCATATAGTCAGTGTCTAAGCCAGTCATGTGTTTGTGCAGCCCCATGGCCATGCTCTTCTCTGATCCCTGACTCCCTCCTCCTCCTCCTCTCACCCTATATATATATATATATATATATATATATATATATATATATATATATAACCTTTGCTGTCTGTGTTGTAATTGTGATGTTGCGGCATTTCTTCAGGTGGTTTCGGTGCTCCCATTGTGACCTCATGAGTCTGTTGTCCTCCCATTTTGACATTCTGTGTATGTAAGATGACAGTGTGAGAGTCTCCTCACTTGGTCCTTTTCTCTACCGGAACCTTTCACCTTTTCTAGACTGGGACGTTTCAGAGGCTTCCGCTGGCTCCCCTGCCACATCCTCAGAGTCGTGTGTCTGTTCTCCGCAAGTATCTGACTGCTCACTCTACCAACTGCCCCTGAGTGGTGGCCTTACACCCATTCTTCTTCCCTGTTGCGGGGTAGTGACTGAACGGAAATATACGGGACACCCTTCCTCCTCCTCCTCCTCCGTGCCTGGGCAGGGGGCGCTGAGTGCTGGGGACCTTCTCAGTTGGACAGCTGCTTTCCACCCTGCAGCCTGCACGGACCTGCCTCGTCCTGGATAAGACATGGAGATATGGATGTGGGGTTCCTAATGGGAACCCCCAGCCGCCCCTCCCCATCTGATTGACATGCTGCTGTTTTCTTCCTGTCTGAATGTAACCCTTGTGCTGTGTTACCTCCATGGGGAGCAGTTTTTTCTGGAGCCAGCGTTTTGCGGATTGTCAATGTACTCTTGTACTTCTTTCCTTGCTCTCTATCAGAACTCCACCTGTACATACCGAGCTCCATGGCGGACGACCTACTGTCTATTCTGCTGTTTTGTACCAGATTCTTTCTTTTCATTCTCAGTTTTGTTCTGGTGACAGTCTGTAACTAAATAAACTGGTTGGAATGAGCCGTTTGCCTGTCTTGTCCCCTTGGTGCATGTTGACATTTCACGCCTGTCTCCATGCAGGATTCCTGCTGCCGCACAGGATAGGTGGGGGTGGGTTACTGAGGTTCTGTGTGGGTGGGTGGGTGGGTGGGTGGGTGCTGCTCTGCTCGGGGTGTGTGTGTATACCTCTCGTACACCCCCTGTGTGAGTGCCTCCTCCTTCCCTACTCCTACCTGCATCCTCCTTGCTCTCCCCTGTGTCCTCTATGAGCAGCCCCTGCCGGACCCCTGGCTGTGTGCAGTCCTCCACCCCATTCACACCTCTGCAGAGCATGGTGGCCCTGTTGTGCGCTGATGGCATCTGTGCGCTCGCTGTTCTCCCTCCTGTACCATTGTAATGTGCGCCTGTATCTTGTTCTCTTCCAGTCTCGGAGGGGCGCAGAGGTGGACAGAGAGAAGAGGGCCCCGGAATGTAAATCTGAGAGTGTTGGCAGTGGAAGAGCCATTCCTATCAAACAGGTGGGGCCCCCCCTGAGCAGAGAGCTTGTGTGGCCTGTGGTGTGCATGTGGTTGGGGCTGTAGTAGTATATAGGGTAGGCAGCTCATTGCTATCCCGCGGCGCCAGCCGGAATCCCGTCTATGTCACCGCGCACTTGCTGTGTGTGTCGCTCCGTGTGTGCTAGTGTAATGCTTCCTACATCTCCACACTGCTTTATGTATGTGAGTATCGCTCATGCTCTTTATATGTCAGAGGGAAGAAGGGGTTAACACTTGCATCACATGGAGTCGCTTTATCCTGACCCTCCGTATGTCAGTCCCCCCCAGTAATCTATACCGCACTGCGTGATGTATACTGGACCGTAAACCACAGAGCGGAGACTCCAAGAAAGGAAATTCTTCAGCAGCAACAAAGCCGCAGTACAAGGCGCAGTATCATATACACAGGCCTCTGTTCACACTACTGCGGGGAATACTGCCGGCTCTGTCATGTGGCAAATACCCTATATAACCGAGACCCTGTCACATATATATATATAAAGTACAATATGCAAACAGAAGGTTATAGAACAGGACAAGTTGTATATAGTGTCCTATCTACAGGGTATAGAGGAGCAGATTGTATATAGTGTCCTATCTACAGGTTATACAGCAGCAGATTGTATATAGTGTCCTATCTACAGGGTATAGAGGAGCAGATTGTATATAGTGTCCTATCTACAGGTTATAGAGCAGATTGTATATAGTGTCCTATCTACAGGTTATATAGAGCAGATTGTATATAGTGTCCTATCTACAGGTTATAGAGGGGCAGATTGTATATAGTGTCCTATCTACAGGTTATAGAGCAGATTGTATATAGTGTCCTATCTACAGGTTATAGAGGAGCAGATTGTATATAGTGTCCTATCTACAGGTTATAGAGGAGCAGATTGTATATAGTGTCCTATCTACAGGTTATAGAGCAGATTGTATATAGTGTCCTATCTACAGGTTATAGAGGAGCAGATTGTATATAGTGTCCTATCTACAGGTTATAGAGGAGCAGATTGTATATAGTGTCCTATCTACAGGTTATAGAGCAGATTGTATATAGTGTCCTATCTACAGGTTATAGAGCAGATTGTATATAGTGTCCTATCTACAGGTTATAGAGCAGATTGTATATAGTGTCCTATCTACAGGATATAGAGGAGCAGATTGTATACAGTGTCCTATCTACAGGTTATAGAGCAGATTGTATATAGTGTCCTATCTACAGGTTATAGAGGAGCAGATTGTATATAGTGTCCTATCTACAGGTTATAGAGGAGCAGATTGTATATAGTGTCCTATCTACAGGTTATAGAGGAGCAGATTGTATATAGTGTCCTATCTATAGGTTATAGAGGAGCAGATTGTATATAGTGTCCTATCTACAGGTTATAGAGGAGCAGATTGTATATAGTGTCCTATCTACAGGTTATAGAGCAGATTGTATATAGTGTCCTATCTACAGGTTATAGAGGAGCAGATTGTATATAGTGTCCTATCTACAGGTTATAGAGGAGCAGATTGTATATAGTGTCCTATCTACAGGTTATAGAGGAGCAGATTGTATACAGTGTCCTATCTACAGGTTATAGAGCAGATTGTATATAGTGTCCTATCTACAGGTTATAGAGCAGATTGTATATAGTGTCCTATCTACAGGTTATAGAGGAGCAGATTGTATATAGTGTCCTATCTACAGGTTATAGAGGAGCAGATTGTATATAGTGTCCTATCTACAGGTTATAGAGGGGCAGATTGTATATAGTGTCCTATCTACAGGTTATAGAGCAGATTGTATATAGTGTCCTATCTACAGGATATAGAGGAGCAGATTGTATATAGTGTCCTATCTACAGGTTATAGAGCAGATTGTATATAGTGTCCTATCTACAGGTTATAGAGCACATTGTATATAGTGTCCTATCTACAGGTTATAGAGGAGCAGATTGTATATAGTGTCCTATCTACAGGTTATAGAGCAGATTGTATATAGTGTCCTATCTACAGGTTATAGAGGAGCAGATTGTATATAGTGTCCTATCTACAGGTTATAGAGCAGATTGTATATAGTGTCCTATCTACAGGTTATAGAGGAGCAGATTGTATATAGTGTCCTATCTACAGGTTATAGAGGAGATTGTATATAGTGTCCTATCTACAGGTTATAGAGCAGATTGTATATAGTGTCCTATCTATAGGTTATAGAGGAGCAGATTGTATATAGTGTCCTATCTATAGGTTATAGAGGAGCAGATTGTATATAGTGTCCTATCTACAGGTTATAGAGCAGATTGTATATAGTGTCCTATCTACAGGTTATAGAGGAGCAGATTGTATATAGTGTCCTATCTACAGGTTATAGAGGAGCAGATTGTATATAGTGTCCTATCTACAGGTTATAGAGGGGCAGATTGTATATAGTGTCCTATCTACAGGTTATAGAGCAGATTGTATATAGTGTCCTATCTACAGGTTATAGAGGAGCAGATTGTATATAGTGTCCTATCTACAGGTTATAGAGGAGCAGATTGTATATAGTGTCCTATCTACAGGATATAGAAGGGCAGATTGTATATAGTGTCCTATCTACAGGTTATAGAGGATCAGATTGTATATAGTGTCCTATCTACAGGTTATAGAGCAGATTGTATATAGTGTCCTATCTACAGGATATAGAGGAGCAGATTGTATATAGTGTCCTATCTACAGGTTATAGAGCAGATTGTATATAGTGTCCTATCTACAGGTTATAGAGGAGCAGATTGTATATAGTGTCCTATCTACAGGGTATAGAGGAGCAGATTGTATATAGTGTCCTATCTACAGGTTATAGAGCAGATTGTATATAGTGTCCTATCTACAGGTTATAGAGGGGCAGATTGTATATAGTGTCCTATCTACAGGTTATAGAGGAGCAGATTGTATATAGTGTCCTATCTACAGGTTATAGAGCAGATTGTATATAGTGTCCTATCTACAAGTTATAGAGGAGCAGATTGTATATAGTGTCCTATCTACAGGTTATAGAGGAGCAGATTGTATATAGTGTCCTATCTACAGGTTATAGAGGAGCAGATTGTATATAGTGTCCTATCTGCAGGTTATAGAGGAGCAGATTGTATATAGTGTCCTATCTACAGGTTATAGAGGGGCAGATTGTATATAGTGTCCTATCTACAGGTTATAGAGGAGCAGATTGTATATAGTGTCCTATCTACAAGTTATAGAGGAGCAGATTGTATATAGTGTCCTATCTACAGGTTATAGAGGAGCAGATTGTATATAGTGTCCTATCTACAGGTTATAGAGGAGCAGATTGTATATAGTGTCCTATCTACAGGTTATAGAGGAGCAGATTGTATATAGTGTCCTATCTACAGGTTATAGAGGGGCAGATTGTATATAGTGTCCTATCTACAGGTTATAGAGGAGCAGATTGTATATAGTGTCCTATCTACAGGTTATAGAGGAGCAGATTGTATATAGTGTCCTATCTACAGGTTATAGAGCAGATTGTATATAGTGTCCTATCTACAGGTTATAGAGGGGCAGATTGTATATAGTGTCCTATCTACAGGTTATAGAGGAGCAGATTGTATATAGTGTCCTATCTACAGGT
Organism: Leptodactylus fuscus; assembly: GCF_031893055.1. Taxonomy (NCBI): domain Eukaryota; kingdom Metazoa; phylum Chordata; class Amphibia; order Anura; family Leptodactylidae; genus Leptodactylus; species Leptodactylus fuscus. Next base: position 5,327 of record NW_027440439.1, on the reverse strand, counting down.
TATAGAGCAGATTGTATATAGTGTCCTATCTACAGGTTATAGAGCAGATTGTATATAGTGTCCTATCTACAGGGTATAGAGGAGCAGATTGTATATAGTGTCCTATCTACAGGTTATAGAGGAGCAGATTGTATATAGTGTCCTATCTACAGGGTATAGAGGAGCAGATTGTATATAGTGTCCTATCTACAGGTTATAGAGGGGCAGATTGTATATAGTGTCCTATCTACAGGTTATAGAGGAGCAGATTGTATATAGTGTCCTATCTACAGGTTATAGAGGAGCAGATTGTATATAGTGTCCTATCTACAGGTTATAGAGGAGCAGATTGTATATAGTGTCCTATCTACAGGTTATAGAGGAGCAGATTGTATATAGTGTCCTATCTACAGGTTATAGAGCAGATTGTATATAGTGTCCTATCTACAGGTTATAGAGGGGCAGATTGTATATAGTGTCCTATCTACAGGTTATAGAGGAGCAGATTGTATATAGTGTCCTATCTACAGGTTATAGAGCAGATTGTATATAGTGTCCTATCTACAAGTTATAGAGGAGCAGATTTTATATAGTGTCCTATCTACAGGTTATAGAGGAGCAGATTGTATATAGTGTCCTATCTACAGGTTATAGAGGAGCAGATTGTATATAGTGTCCTATCTACAGGTTATAGAGGAGCAGATTGTATATAGTGTCCTATCTACAGGTTATAGAGCAGATTGTATATAGTGTCCTATCTACAAGTTATAGAGGAGCAGATTGTATATAGTGTCCTATCTACAGGTTATAGAGCAGATTGTATATAGTGTCCTATCTACAGGTTATAGAGGAGCAGATTGTATATAGTGTCCTATCTACAGGTTATAGAGGAGCAGATTGTATATAGTGTCCTATCTACAGGTTATAGAGGAGCAGATTGTATATAGTGTCCTATCTACAGGTTATAGAGCAGATTGTATATAGTGTCCTATCTACAGGTTATAGAGCAGATTGTATATAGTGTCCTATCTACAGGTTATAGAGCAGATTGTATATAGTGTCCTATCTACAAGTTATAGAGGAGCAGATTGTATATAGTGTCCTATCTACAGGTTATAGAGGAGCAGATTGTATATAGTGTCCTATCTACAGATTATAGAGCAGATTGTATATAGTGTCCTATCTACAGGTTATAGAGGAGCAGATTGTATATAGTGTCCTATCTACAGGTTATAGAGGAGCAGATTGTATATAGTGTCCTATCTACAGGTTATAGAGGAGCAGATTGTATATAGTGTCCTATCTACAGGTTATAGAGGGGCAGATTGTATATAGTGTCCTAGCTACAGGTTATAGAGCAGATTGTATATAGTGTCCTATCTACAGGTTATAGAGCAGATTGTATATAGTGTCCTATCTACAGGTTATAGAGGAGCAGATTGTATATAGTGTCCTATCTACAGGTTATAGAGCAGATTGTATATAGTGTCCTATCTACAGGTTATAGGGGAGCAGATTGTATATAGTGTCCTATCTACAGGTTATACAGCAGATTGTATATAGTGTCCTATCTACAGGTTATAGAGGAGCAGATTGTATATAGTGTCCTATCTACAGGTTATAGAGGGGCAGATTGTATATAGTGTCCTATCTACAGGTTATAGAGGAGCAGATTGTATATAGTGTCCTATCTACAGGTTATACAGCAGCAGATTGTATATAGTGTCCTATCTACAGGTTATAGAGGAGCAGATTGTATATAGTGTCCTATCTACAGGTTATAGAGGAGCAGATTGTATATAGTGTCCTATCTACAGGTTATAGAGGGGCAGATTGTATATAGTGTCCTATCTACAGGTTATAGAGCAGATTGTATATAGTGTCCTATCTACAGGTTATAGAAGGGCAGATTGTATATAGTGTCCTATCTACAGGTTATAGAGGATCAGATTGTATATAGTGTCCTATCTACAGGTTATAGAGCAGATTGTATATAGTGTCCTATCTACAGGTTATAGAGGAGCAGATTGTATATAGTGTCCTATCTACAGGTTATAGAGGAGCAGATTGTATATAGTGTCCTATCTACAGGTTATAGAGCAGATTGTATATAGTGTCCTATCTACAGGTTATAGAGGAGCAGATTGTATATAGTGTCCTATCTACAGATTATAGAGCAGATTGTATATAGTGTCCTATCTACAGGTTATAGAGGAGCAGATTGTATATAGTGTCCTATCTACAGGTTATAGAGGAGCAGATTGTATATAGTGTCCTATCTACAGGTTATAGAGGAGCAGATTGTATATAGTGTCCTATCTACAGGTTATAGAGTAGCAGATTGTATATAGTGTCCTATCTACAGGATATAGAGGGGCAGATTGTATATAGTGTCCTATCTACAGGTTATAGAGCAGATTGTATATAGTGTCCTATCTACAGGTTATAGAGCAGATTGTATATAGTGTCCTATCTACAGGTTATAGAGGAGCAGATTGTATATAGTGTCCTATCTACAGGTTATAGAGGGGCAGATTGTATATAGTGTCCTATCTACAGGTTATAGAGCAGATTGTATATAGTGTCCTATCTACAGGTTATAGAGGAGCAGATTGTATATAGTGTCCTATCTACAGGTTATAGAGCAGATTGCATATAGTGTCCTATCTACAGGTTATAGAGGAGCAGATTGTATATAGTGTCCTATCTACAGGTTATAGAGCAGATTGTATATAGTGTCCTATCTACAGGTTATAGAGGAGCAGATTGTATATAGTGTCCTATCTACAGGTTATAGAGGAGCAGATTGTATATAGTGTCCTATCTACAGGTTATAGAGGGGCAGATTGTATATAGTGTCCTATCTACAGGTTATAGAGGAGCAGATTGTATATAGTGTCCTATCTACAGGTTATAGAGCAGATTGTATATAGTGTCCTATCTACAGGTTATACAGGAGCAGATTGTATATAGTGTCCTATCTACAGGTTATAGAGGAGCAGATTGTATATAGTGTCCTATCTACAGGTTATACAGCAGATTGTATATAGTGTCCTATCTACAGGTTATAGAGGAGCAGATTGTATATAGTGTCCTATCTACAGGTTATAGAGGAGCAGATTGTATATAGTGTCCTATCTACAGGTTATAGAGGAGCAGATTGTATATAGTGTCCTATCTACAGGTTATATAGGAGCAGATTGTATATAGTGTCCTATCTACAGGTTATACAGCAGATTGTATATAGTGTCCTATCTACAGGTTATAGAGGAGCAGATTGTATATAGTGTCCTATCTACAGGTTGTAGAGCAGATTGTATATAGTGTCCTATCTACAGGTTATAGAGTAGCAGATTGTATATAGTGTCCTATCTACAGGTTATACAGCAGATTGTATATAGTGTCCTATCTACAGGTTATATAGGAGCAGATTGTATATAGTGTCCTATCTACAGGTTATAGAGGCAGATTGTATATAGTGTCCTATCTACAGGTTATAGAGGAGCAGATTGTATATAGTGTCCTATCTACAGGTTATAGAGTAGCAGATTGTATATAGTGTCCTATCTACAGGTTATAGAGGAGCAGATTGTATATAGTGTCCTATCTACAGGTTATAGAGGAGCAGATTGTATATAGTGTCCTATCTACAGGTTATAGAGGAGCAGATTGTATATAGTGTCCTATCTACAGGTTATAGAGGAGCAGATTGTATATAGTGTCCTATCTACAGGTTATAGAGGAGCAGATTGTATATAGTGTCCTATCTACAGGTTATAGAGGAGCAGATTGTATATAGTGTCCTATCTACAGGTTATAGAGAGCAGATTGTATATAGTGTCCTATCTACAGGTTATAGAGGAGCAGATTGTATATAGTGTCCTATCTACAGGTTATAGAGGAGCAGATTGTATATAGTGTCCTATCTACAGGTTATAGAGGAGCAGATTGTATATAGTGTCCTATCTACAGGTTATAGAGGAGCAGATTGTATATAGTGTCCTATCTACAAGGTTATAGAGGAGCAGATTGTATATAGTGTCCTATCTACAGGTTATAGAGCAGATTGTATATAGTGTCCTATCTACAGGTTATAGAGGAGCAGATTGTATATAGTGTCCTATCTACAGGTTATAGAGGAGCAGATTGTATATAGTGTCCTATCTACAGGTTATAGAGGTGCAGATTGTATATAGTGTCCTATCTACAGGTTATAGAGGAGCAGATTGTATATAGTGTCCTATCTACAGGTTATAGAGGGCAGATTGTATATAGTGTCCTATCTACAGGTTATAGAGCAGATTGTATATAGTGTCCTATCTACAGGTTATAGAGGAGCAGATTGTATATAGTGTCCTATCTACAGGTTATAGAGGAGCAGATTGTATATAGTGTCCTATCTACAGGTTATAGAGGAGCAGATTGTATATAGTGTCCTATCTACAGGTTATAGAGGAGCAGATTGTATATAGTGTCCTATCTACAGGTTATAGAGCAGATTGTATATAGTGTCCTATCTACAGGTTATAAAGGAGCAGATTGTATATAGTGTCCTATCTTCAGATTATAGAGGAGCAGATTGTATATAGTGTCCTATCTACAGGTTATAGAGGAGCAGATTGTATATAGTGTCCTATCTACAGGTTATAGAGGAGCAGATTGTATATAGTGTCCTATCTACAGGTTATAGAGGAGCAGATTGTATATAGTGTCCTATCTACAGGTTATAGGAGCAGATTGTATATAGTGTCCTATCTACAGGTTATAAGGAGCAGATTGTATATAGTGTCCTATCTACAGGATTATAGAGGAGCAGATTGTATATAGTGTCCTATCTACAGGTTATAGAGGAGCAGATTGTATATAGTGTCCTATCTACAGGTTATAGAGCAGATTGTATATAGTGTCCTATCTGCAGGTTATAGAGGAGCAGATTGTATATAGTGTCCTATCTACAGGTTATACAGGAGCAGATTGTATATACTGTCCTATCTACAGGTTATAGGAGCAGATTGTATATAGTGTCCTATCTACAGGATATAGAGGAGCAGATTGTATATAGTGTCCTATCTACAGGTTATAGAGGAGCAGATTGTATATAGTGTCCTATCTTCAGGTTATAGAGCAGATTGTATATAGTGTCCTATCTGCAGGTTATAGAGGAGCAGATTGTATATAGTGTCCTATCTACAGGTTATACAGGAGCAGATTGTATATAGTGTCCTATCTTCAGATTATAGAGGAGCAGATTGTATATAGTGTCCTATCTACAGGTTATAGAGGAGCAGATTGTATATAGTGTCCTATCTACAGGTTATAGAGGGGCAGATTGTATATAGTGTCCTATA
>NW_027440438.1:0-103585 GCF_031893055.1 Leptodactylus fuscus | reverse complement strand
TGACATCATCACAGAACTCGATGACCTCACAAGGTATCTCTATGACATCATCACGGAACTCAATGACGTCACAATGTATCTCTATGACATCATCACGGAACTCGGTGACCTCACAATGTATCTCTATGACATCATCACGGAACTCGATGACATCACAATGTAACACTATGACATCATCACAGAACTCGATGACCTCACAAGGTATCTCTATGACATCATCACGGAACTCGATGACCTCACAATGTATCTCTATGACATCATCACGGAACTCGATGACCTCACAATGTATCTCTATGACATCATCATAGAACTCGATGACATCACAATGTAACACTATGACATCATCACGGAACTCGATGACCTCACAATGTATCTCTATGACATCATCACGGATCTCGATGACATCACAATGTAACACTATGACATCATCACAGAACTCGATGACCTCACAATGTAACTCTATGACATCATCACGGAACTCGATGACCTCACAATGTTTCTCTATGACATCATCACGGAACTCGATGACCTCACAATGTATCTCTATGACATTATCACGGAACTCGATGATCTCACAATGTATCTCTATGACATCATCACGGAACTCGATGACCTCACAATGTATCTCTATGACATCATAACGGAACTCGATGACCTCACAATGTATCTCTATGACAACATCACGGAACTGGAAGACATCACAATTTAACACGATGACATCATCACAGAACTCGATGACCTCACAATGTATCTCTATGACATCATCACAGAACTCGATGACCTCACAATGTTTCTCTATGACATCATCACGGAACTCGATGACCTCACAATGTATCTCTATGACATCATCTCGGAACTCGATGACATCATCACGGAACTCGATGATCTCACAATGTAACACTATGACATCATCACGGAACTCGGTGACCTCACAATGTATCTCTATGACATCATCACGGAACTCGATGACCTCACAATGTATCTCTATGACATCATCACGGAACTCGATGACCTCACAATGTAACACTATAACATCATCACGGAACTCGATGACCTCACAATGTATCTCTATGACAGCATCACGGAACTGGATGACATCACAATGTAACACTATGACATCATCACAGAACTCGATGACCTCACAATGTATCTCTATGACATCATCACGGAACTCGATGACCTCACAATGTTTCTCTATGACATCATCACGGAACTCAATGACCTCACAATGTATCTCTATGACATCATCACGGAACTCAATGATATCATCACGGAACTCAATGACCTCATAATGTAACACTATGACATCATCACGGAAATCGGTGACCTCACAATGTATCTCTATGACATCATCACGGAACTCGATGACCTCACGGAACTCGGTGACCTCACAATGTATCTCTATGACATCATCACGGAACTCGATGACCTCACAATGTTTCTCTATGACATCATCATGGAACTCGATGACATCATCACGGAACTCGATGACCTCACAATGTATCTCTATGACATCATTACGGAACTCGATGACCTCACAATGTTTCTCTATGACATCAACACGGAACTCGATGACCTCACAATGTATCTCTATGACATCATCGCGGAACTCGATGACATCGTCACGGAACTCGATGACCTCACAATGTAACACTATGACATCACCACGGAACTTGGTGACCTCACAATGTATCTCTATGACATCATCACAGAACTCGATGACCTCACAATGTATCTCTATGACATCATCGCGGAACTCGATGACATCATCACGGAGATCGATGACCTCACAATGTAACACTATGACATCATCACGGAACTAGATGACCTCACAATGTATCTCTATGACATCATCACAGAACCTGATGACCTCACAAGGTATCTCTATGACATCATCACGGAACTCGATGACCTCACAATGTATCTCTATGACATCATCACGGAACTCGGTGACCTCACAATGTATCTCTATGACATCATCACGGAACTCGATGACCTCACAATGTATCTCTATAACATCATCACGGAACTCGATGAAATCACAATGTATCTCTATGACATCATCACGGAACTCGATGACCTCACAATGTATCTCTATGACATCATCACAGAACTCGATGACATCACAATGTAACACTATGACATCATCACGGAACTCTTTGACCTCACAATGTATCTCTATGACATCATCACGGAACTCGATGACCTCACAATGTTTCTCTATGACATCATCACGGAACTCGATGACATCACAATGTAACTATGACATCATCACGTAACTCGATGACATCACGGAACTCGGTGACCTCACAATGTATCTCTATGACATCATCACGGAACTCGATGACCTCACAATGTTTCTCTATGACATCATTACGGAACTCGATGACCTCACAATGTTTCTCTATGACATCAACACGGAACTCGATGACCTCACAATGTATCTCTATGACATCATCACGGAACTCGATGACATCATCACGGAACTCGATGACCTCACAATGTATCTCTATGACATCATTACGGAACTCGATGACCTCACAATGTTTCTCTATGAAATTAACACGGAACTCGATGACCTCACAATGTATCTCTATGACATCATAACGGAACTCGATGACATCGTCACGGAACTCGATGACCTCACAATGTAACACTATGACATCACCACGGAACTTGGTGACCTCACAATGTATCTCTATGACATCATCACAGAACTCGATGACCTCACAATGTATCTCTATGACATCATCACGGAACTCGATGACATCATCACGGAGCTCGATGACCTCACAATGTAACACTATGACATCATCACGGAACTCGATGACCTCACAATGTATCTCTATGACATCATCACAGAACTCGATGACCTCACAATGTATCTCTATGACATCATCACGGAACTCGATGAAATCACAATGTATCTCTATGACATCATCACGGAACTCGATGACCTCACAATGTATCTCTATGACATCATCACAGAACTCGATGACATCACAATGTAACACTATGACATCATCACGGAACTCTTTGACCTCACAATGTATCTCTATGACCATCACGGAACTCGATGACATCATAATGTAACACTATGACATCATCACAGAACTCGATGACCTCACAATGTATCTCTATGACATCATCACAGAACTCGATGACCTCACAATGTTTCTCTATGACATCATCACGGAACTCGATGACATCATCACGGAACTCGATGACCTCACAATGTAACACTATGACATCATCACGGAACTCGGTGACCTCACAATGTATCTCTATGACATCATCACGGAACTCGATGACCTCACAATGTATCTCTATGACATCATCACGGAACTCGATGAAATCACAATGTATCTCTATGACATCATCACGGAACTCGATGACCTCACAATGTATCTCTATGACATCATCACAGAACTCGATGACATCACAATGTAACACTATGACATCATCACGGAACTCTTTGACCTCACAATGTATCTCTATGACCATCACGGAACTCGATGACATCATAATGTAACACTATGACATCATCACAGAACTCGATGACCTCACAATGTATCTCTATGACATCATCACGGAACTCGATGACCTCACAATGTTTCTCTATGACATCATCACGGAACTCGATGACATCATCACGGAACTCGATGACCTCACAATGTAACACTATGACATCACCACGGAACTCGGTGACCTCACAATGTATCTCTATGACATCATCACAGAACTCGATGACCTCACAATGTATCTCTATGACATCATCACGGAACTCGATGACCTCACAATGTATCTCTATGACATCACGGAACTCGATGACCTCACAATGTTTCTCTATGACATCATCACGGAACTCAATGACCTCACAATGTATCTCTATGACATTATCACGGAACTCGATGACATCGTCACGGAACTCGATGACCTCACAATTTAACACTATGACATCACCACGGAACTCGGTGACCTCACAATGTAACACTATGACATCACCACGGAACTCGGTGACCTCACAATGTATCTCTATGACATCATCACAGAACTCGATGACCTCACAATGTATCTCTATGACATCATCACGGAACTCGATGACATCATCACGGAGCTTGATGACCTCACAATGTAACACTATGACATCATCACGGAACTCGATGACCTCACAATGTATCTCTATGACATCATCACGGAACTCGATGACCTCACAATGTATCTCTATGACATCATCACGGAACTCGATGACATCACGGAACTATATGACCTCACAATGTATCTCTATGACATCATCACGGAACTCGATGACCTCACAATGTATCTCTATGACATCATCACGGAACTCGACGACATCGTCATGGAACTCGGTGATCTCACAATGTACCTCTATGACATCATCACGGAACTCGATGACCTCACAACGTATCTATATGACATCATCACGGAACTCGATGACATCATCACGGAACTCGATGACCTCACAATGTAACACTATGACATCATCAGGGAACTCGGTGACCTCACAATGTATCTCTATGACATCATCGCGGAACTCGATGACATCACAATGTAACACTATGACATCATCACGGAACTCGACCTCACAATGTATCTCTATGACATCATCACGGAACTCGATGACATCACAATGTATCTCTATGACATCATCACGGAACTCGATGACCTCACAATGTATCTATAAGACATCATCTCGGAACTCGATAACCTCACAATGTTTCTCTATGACATCATCACGGAACTCGATGACCTCACAATGTATCTCTATGACATCATCACGGAACTCGATGACATCATCACGGAACTCGATGACCTCACAATGTATCTGTATGACATCATCACGGAACTCGATGACATCACAATGTAACCATGACATCATCACGGAACTCGATGACATCACAGAACTTGATGACCTCACAATGTATCCCTATGACATCATCACGGAACTCGATGACATCATCACGGAACTCGATGACATCATCACGGAACTCTATGACATCATCACAGAACTTGATGACCTCACAATGTTTCTCTATGACATCATCACGGAACTCGATGACATCACAATGTAACTATGACATCATCACGGAACTCGATGACATCACGGAACTATGTGACCTCACAATGTATCTCTATGACATCATCACGGAACTCGATGACCTCACAATGTATCTCTATGACATCATCACGGAACTCGACGACATCGTCATGGAACTCGGTGATCTCACAATGTACCTCTATGACATCATCACGGAACTCGATGACCTCACAATGTATCTATATGACATCATCACGGAACTCGATGACATCATCACGGAACTCGATGACCTCACAATGTAACACTATGACATCATCAGGGAACTCGGTGACCTCACAATGTATCTCTATGACATCATCACGGAACTCGATGACATCACAATGTAACACTATGACATCATCACGGAACTCGACCTCACAATGTATCTCTATGACATCATCACGGAACTCAATGACATCACAATGTATCTCTATGACATCATCACGGAACTCGATGACCTCACAATGTATCTCTAAGACATCATCACGGAACTCGATAACCTCACAATGTTTCTCTATGACATCATCACGGAACTCGATGACCTCACAATGTATCTCTATGACATCATCACGGAACTCGATGACATCATCACGGAACTCTATGACCTCACAATGTATCTGTATGACATCATCACGGAACTCGATGACATCACAATGTAACTATGACATCATCACGGAACTCGATGACATCACGGAACTTGATGCCCTCACAATGTATCCCTATGACATCATCACGGAACTCGATGACATCATCACGGAACTCCATGACCTCACAATGTAACACTATGACATCATCACGGAACTTGATGACCTCACAATGTTTCTCTATGACATCATCACGGAACTCGATGACATCACAATGTAACTATGACATCATCACGGAACTCGATGACATCACGGAACTATATGACCTCACAATGTATCTCTATGACATCATCACAGAACTCGATGACCTCACAATGTATCTCTATGACATCATCACGGAACTCGATGACATCGTCATGGAACTCGGTGACCTCACAATGTACCTCTATGACATCATCACGGAACTCGATGACCTCACAATGTATCTATATGACATCATCACGGAACTCGATGACATCATCACGGAACTCGATGACCTCACAATGTAACACTATGACATCATCGCGGAACTCGATGACCTCACAATGTATCTCTATGACATCATTGCGGAACTCGATGACATCACAATGTAACACTATGACATCATCACGGAACTCGACCTCACAATGTATCTCTATGACATCATCACGGAACTCGATGACTTCACAATGTATCTCTATGACATCATCACGGAACTCGATGACATCACAATGTAACTATGACACCATCACGGAACTCGATGACCTCACAATGTAATTCTATGACATCATCACGGAACTTGATGACCTCACAATGTATCTTTATGACATCATCACGGAACTCGATGACATCATCACGGAACTCGATGACCTCACAATGTAACACTATGACATCATCACGGAACTCGGTGACCTCACAATGTATCTCTATGACATCATCACGGAACTCGATGACCTCACAATGTATATCTATGACATCATCACGGAACTCAATGACTTCACAATGTATCTCTATGACATCATCACGGAACTCGATGACATCATCACGGAACTCGATGACCTCACAATGTATCTCTATGACATCATCACGGAACTCGATGACCTCACAATGTTTCTCTTTGACATCATCACGGACCTCGATGACCTCTCAATGTATCTCTATGACATCATCACGGAACTCGATGACATCACAATGTAACTATGACATCATCACAGAACTCGATGACCTCACAATGTATATCTATGACATCATCACGGAACTCGATGACTTCACAATGTATCTCTATGACATCATCACGGAACTCGATGACATCATCACGGAACTCGATGACCTCACAATGTTTCTCTATGACATCATCACGGAACTCGATGACGTCACAATGTATCTCTATGACATCATCACGGAACTCGATGACCTCACAATGTATCTCTATGTCATCATCACGGAACTCGATGACATCACAATGTAACTATGACATCATCACGGAACTCGGTGACCTCAAAATGTATCTCTATGACATCATTACGGAACTCGATGACCTCACAATGTATCTCTAAGACATCATCACGGAACTCGATAACCTCACAATGTTTCTCTATGACATCATCACGGAACTCGATGACCTCACAATGTATCTCTATGACATCATCACGGAACTCGATGGCATCACAATGTAACACTATGACATCATCACGGAACTTGATGACCTCACAATGTATCTCTATGACATCATCACGGAACTCGATGACCTCACAATGTATCTGTATGACATCATCACGGAACTCGATGACATCACAATGTAACTATGACATCATCACGGAACTCGATGACATCACGGAACTTGATGACCTCACAATGTATCTCTATGACATCATCACGGAACTCGATGACATCATCACGGAACTCGATGACATCACAATGTTTCGCTATGACATCATCACGGAACTCGATGACATCACAATGTAACTATGACACCATTACGGAACTCGATGACCTCACATTGTAATTCTATGACATCATCACGGAACTTGATGACCTCACAATGTATCTTTATGACATCATCACGGAACTCGATGACATCATCACGGAACTCGATGACCTCACAATGTAACACTATGACATCATCACGGAACTCGGTGACCTCACAATGTATCTCTATGACATCATCACAGAACTCGATGACCTCACAATGTATATCTATGACATCATCACAGAAGTCGATGACATCATCACGGAACTCGATGACCTCACAATGTATATCTATGACATCATCACGGAACTCAATGACTTCACAATGTATCTCTATGACATCATCACGGAACTCGATGACATCATCACGGAACTCGGTGACCTCACAATATATGTCTATGACATAACCACGGAGCTTGATGACCTCACAATGTATCTCTATGACATCATCACAGAACTCGATGACATCATCACGGAACTCGATGACATCATCACGGAACTCGATGACCTCACAATTTCACACTATGACATCATCACGGAACTCGATGACCTCACAATGTATCTCTATGACATCATCACGGAACTCGACGACATCGTCATGGAACTCGGTGACCTCACAATGTATCTCTATGACATCATTGCGGAACTCGATGACATCACAATGTAACACTATGACATCATCACAGAACTCAATGACCTCACAAGGTATCTCTATGACATCATCACGGAACTCGATGACCTCACAATGTATCTCTATGACATCATCACGGAACTCGGTGACCTCACAATGTATCTCTATGACATCATCACGGAACTCGATGACATCATCACGGAACTCGATGACCTCACAATGTTTCTCTATGACATCATCACGGAACTCGATGACGTCACAATGTATCTCTATGACATCATCACGGAACTCGATGACCTCACAATGTATCTCTATGTCATCATCACGGAACTCGATGACATCACAATGTAACTATGACATCATCACGGAACTCGGTGACCTCAAAATGTATCTCTATGACATCATTACGGAACTCGATGACCTCACAATGTATCTCTAAGACATCATCACGGAACTCGATAACCTCACAATGTTTCTCTATGACATCATCACGGAACTCGATGACCTCACAATGTATCTCTATGACATCATCACGGAACTCGATGGCATCACAATGTAACACTATGACATCATCACGGAACTTGATGACCTCACAATGTATCTCTATGACATCATCACGGAACTCGATGACCTCACAATGTATCTGTATGACATCATCACGGAACTCGATGACATCACAATGTAACTATGACATCATCACGGAACTCGATGACATCACGGAACTTGATGACCTCACAATGTATCTCTATGACATCATCACGGAACTCGATGACATCATCACGGAACTCGATGACATCACAATGTTTCGCTATGACATCATCACGGAACTCGATGACATCACAATGTAACTATGACACCATTACGGAACTCGATGACCTCACATTGTAATTCTATGACATCATCACGGAACTTGATGACCTCACAATGTATCTTTATGACATCATCACGGAACTCGATGACATCATCACGGAACTCGATGACCTCACAATGTAACACTATGACATCATCACGGAACTCGGTGACCTCACAATGTATCTCTATGACATCATCACAGAACTCGATGACCTCACAATGTATATCTATGACATCATCACAGAAGTCGATGACATCATCACGGAACTCGATGACCTCACAATGTATATCTATGACATCATCACGGAACTCAATGACTTCACAATGTATCTCTATGACATCATCACGGAACTCGATGACATCATCACGGAACTCGGTGACCTCACAATATATGTCTATGACATAACCACGGAGCTTGATGACCTCACAATGTATCTCTATGACATCATCACAGAACTCGATGACATCATCACGGAACTCGATGACATCATCACGGAACTCGATGACCTCACAATTTCACACTATGACATCATCACGGAACTCGATGACCTCACAATGTATCTCTATGACATCATCACGGAACTCGACGACATCGTCATGGAACTCGGTGACCTCACAATGTATCTCTATGACATCATTGCGGAACTCGATGACATCACAATGTAACACTATGACATCATCACAGAACTCAATGACCTCACAAGGTATCTCTATGACATCATCACGGAACTCGATGACCTCACAATGTATCTCTATGACATCATCACGGAACTCGGTGACCTCACAATGTATCTCTATGACATCATCACGGAACTCGATGACCTCACAATGTATCTCTATGACATCATCACGGAACTCGATGATCTCACAATGTAACACTATGACATCATCACGGAACTCGGTGACCTCACAATGTATCTCTATGACATCATCACGGAACTCGATGACCTCACAATGTATCTCTATGACATCATCACGGAACTCGATGACCTCACAATGTAACACTATAACATCATCACGGAACTCGATGACCTCACAATGTATCTCTATGACATCATCACGGAACTCGATGACATCACAATGTAACACTATGACATCATCACAGAACTCGATGACCTCACAAGGTATCTCTATGACATCATCACGGAACTCAATGACCTCACAATGTATCTCTATGACATCATCACGGAACTCGGTGACCTCACAATGTATCTCTATGACATCATCACGGAACTCGATGACATCACAATGTAACACTATGACATCATCACAGAACTCGATGACCTCACAAGGTATCTCTATGACATCATCACGGAACTCGATGACCTCACAATGTATCTATATGACATCATCACGGAACTCGATGACATCATCACGGAACTCGATGACCTCACAATGTAACACTATGACATCATCAGGGAACTCGGTGACCTCACAATGTATCTCTATGACATCATCGCGGAACTCGATGACATCACAATGTAACACTATGACATCATCACGGAACTCGACCTCACAATGTATCTCTATGACATCATCACGGAACTCGATGACATCACAATGTATCTCTATGACATCATCACGGAACTCGATGACCTCACAATGTATCTATAAGACATCATCTCGGAACTCGATAACCTCACAATGTTTCTCTATGACATCATCACGGAACTCGATGACCTCACAATGTATCTCTATGACATCATCACGGAACTCGATGACATCATCACGGAACTCGATGACCTCACAATGTATCTGTATGACATCATCACGGAACTCGATGACATCACAATGTAACTATGACATCATCACGGAACTCGATGACATCACAGAACTTGATGACCTCACAATGTATCCCTATGACATCATCACGGAACTCGATGACATCATCACGGAACTCGATGACATCATCACGGAACTCTATGACATCATCACGGAACTTGATGACCTCACAATGTTTCTCTATGACATCATCACGGAACTCGATGACATCACAATGTAACTATGACATAATCACGGAACTCGATGACATCACGGAACTATATGACCTCACAATGTATCTCTATGACATCATCACGGAACTCGATGACCTCACAATGTATCTCTATGACATCATCACGGAACTCGACGACATCGTCATGGAACTCGGTGATCTCACAATGTACCTCTATGACATCATCACGGAACTCGATGACCTCACAATGTATCTATATGACATCATCACGGAACTCGATGACATCATCACGGAACTCGATGACCTCACAATGTAACACTATGACATCATCAGGGAACTCGGTGACCTCACAATGTATCTCTATGACATCATCACGGAACTCGATGACATCACAATGTATCTCTATGACATCATCACGGAACTCGATGACCTCACAATGTATCTCTAAGACATCATCACGGAACTCGATAACCTCACAATATTTCTCTATGACATCATCACGGAACTCGATGACCTCACAATGTATCTCTATGACATCATCACGGAACTCGATGACATCATCACGGAACTCTATGACCTCACAATGTATCTGTATGACATCATCACGGAACTCGATGACATCACAATGTAACTATGACATCATCACGGAACTCGATGACATCACGGAACTTGATGCCCTCACAATGTATCCCTATGACATCATCACGGAACTCGATGACATCATCACGGAACTCCATGACCTCACAATGTAACACTATGACATCATCACGGAACTTGATGACCTCACAATGTTTCTCTATGACATCATCACGGAACTCGATGACATCACAATGTAACTATGACATCATCACGGAACTCGATGACATCACGGAACTATATGACCTCACAATGTATCTCTATGACATCATCAAAGAACTCGATGACCTCACAATGTATCTCTATGACATCATCACGGAACTCGATGACATCGTCATGGAACTCGGTGACCTCACAATGTACCTCTATGACATCATCACGGAACTCGATGACCTCACAATGTATCTATATGACATCATCACGGAACTCGATGACATCATCACGGAACTCGATGACCTCACAATGTAACACTATGACATCATCGCGGAACTCGATGACCTCACAATGTATCTCTATGACATCATTGCGGAACTCGATGACATCACAATGTAACACTATGACATCATCACGGAACTCGACCTCACAATGTATCTCTATGACATCATCACGGAACTCGATGACCTCACAATGTATCTCTATGACATCATCACGGAACTCGATGACATCACAATGTAACTATGACACCATCACGGAACTCGATGACCTCACAATGTAATTCTATGACATCATCACGGAACTTGATGACCTCACAATGTATCTTTATGACATCATCACGGAACTCGATGACATCATCACGGAACTCGATGACCTCACAATGTAACACTATGACATCATCACGGAACTCGGTGACCTCACAATGTATCTCTATGACATCATCACGGAACTCGATGACCTCACAATGTATATCTATGACATCATCACGGAACTCAATGACTTCACAATGTATCTCTATGACATCATCACGGAACTCGATGACATCATCACGGAACTCGATGACCTCACAATGTTTCTCTATGACATCATCACGGAACTCGATGACGTCACAATGTATCTCTATGGCATCATCACGGAACTCAATGACCTCACAATGTTTCTCTATGATATCATCACGGAAATCGATGACCTCACAATGTATTTCTATGACATCATCACGGAACTCGATGACATCACAATGTAACTATGACATCATCACGGTACTCGATGACATCACAATGTAACACTATGACATTATCACGGAACTCGATGACCTCACAATGTATCTCTATGACATCATCACGGAACTCGATGACCGCACAATGTATCTCTATGACATCATCACGGAACTCGATGACATCATCACGGAACTCGATGACCTCACAATGTATCTCTATGACATCATCATGGAACTCGATGACCTCACAATGTATCTCTATGACATCACCACGGAACTCGATGACCTCACAATGTATCTCTATGACATCATCACGGAACTCGATGACCTCACAATGTTTCTCTATGACATCATCACGGACCTCGATGACCTCTCAATGTATCTCTATGACATCATCACGGAACTCGATGACATCACAATGTAACTATGACATCATCACAGAACTCGATGACATCACAATGTATATCTATGACATCATCACGGAACTCGATGACCTCACAATGTAACACTATGACATCATCACGGAACTCGATGACCTCACAATGTATCTCTATGACATCATCACGGAACTCGATGACCTCACAATGTATCTCTATGACATCATCACGGAACTCGATGACCTC
The DNA here is from genome assembly GCF_031893055.1 of Leptodactylus fuscus. Taxonomy (NCBI): domain Eukaryota; kingdom Metazoa; phylum Chordata; class Amphibia; order Anura; family Leptodactylidae; genus Leptodactylus; species Leptodactylus fuscus. Next base: position 90,071 of record NW_027440438.1, on the reverse strand, counting down.
ACAATGTTTCTCTATGACATCATCACGGAACTCAATGACCTCACGATGTATCTCTATGACATCATCACGGAACTCGATGACATCATCACGGAACTCGATGACCTCACAATGTAACACTATGACATCACCACGGAACTCGGTGACCTCACAATGTATCTCTATGACATCATCACGGAACTCGATGACCTCACAATGTATCTCTATGACATCATCGCGGAACTCGATGACATCATCACGGAGATCGATGACCTCACAATGTAACACTATGACATCATCACGGAACTAGATGACCTCACAATGTATCTCTATGACATCATCACGGAACTCGATGACATCACAATGTAACACTATGACATCATCACAGAACTTGATGACCTCACAAGGTATCTCTATGACATCATCACGGAACTCGATGACCTCACAATGTATCTCTATGACATCATCACGGAACTCGGTGACCTCACAATGTATCTCTATGACATCATCACGGAACTCGATGACCTCACAATGTATCTCTATGACATCATCACGAAACTCGATGAAATCACAATGTATCTCTATGACATCATCACGGAACTCGATGACCTCACAATGTATCTCTATGATATCATCACAGAACTCGATGACATCACAATGTAACACTATGACATCATCACGGAACTCTTTGACCTCACAATGTATCTCTATGACCATCACGGAACTCGATGACATCATAATGTAACACTATGACATCATCACAGAACTCGATGACCTCACAATGTATCTCTATGACGTCATCACAGAACTCGATGACCTCACAATGTTTCTCTATGACATCATCACGGAACTCGATGACATCATCACGGAACTCGATGACCTCACAATTTCACACTATGACATCATCACGGAACTCGGTGACCTCACAATGTATCTCTATGACATCATCACGGAACTCGATGACCTCACAATGTATCTCTATGACATCATCACGGAACTCGACGACATCGTCATGGAACTCGGTGACCTCACAATGTATCTCTATGACATCATTGCGGAACTCGATGACATCACAATGTAACACTATGACATCATCACAGAACTCAATGACCTCACAAGGTATCTCTATGACATCATCACGGAACTCGATGACCTCACAATGTATCTCTATGACATCATCACGGAACTCGGTGACCTCACAATGTATCTCTATGACATCATCACGGAACTCGATGACCTCACAATGTATCTCTATGACATCATCACGGAACTCGATGATCTCACAATGTAACACTATGACATCATCACGGAACTCGGTGACCTCACAATGTATCTCTATGACATCATCACGGAACTCGATGACCTCACAATGTATCTCTATGACATCATCACGGAACTCGATGACCTCACAATGTAACACTATAACATCATCACGGAACTCGATGACCTCACAATGTATCTCTATGACATCATCACGGAACTCGATGACATCACAATGTAACACTATGACATCATCACAGAACTCGATGACCTCACAAGGTATCTCTATGACATCATCACGGAACTCAATGACCTCACAATGTATCTCTATGACATCATCACGGAACTCGGTGACCTCACAATGTATCTCTATGACATCATCACGGAACTCGATGACATCACAATGTAACACTATGACATCATCACAGAACTCGATGACCTCACAAGGTATCTCTATGACATCATCACGGAACTCGATGACCTCACAATGTATCTATATGACATCATCACGGAACTCGATGACATCATCACGGAACTCGATGACCTCACAATGTAACACTATGACATCATCAGGGAACTCGGTGACCTCACAATGTATCTCTATGACATCATCGCGGAACTCGATGACATCACAATGTAACACTATGACATCATCACGGAACTCGACCTCACAATGTATCTCTATGACATCATCACGGAACTCGATGACATCACAATGTATCTCTATGACATCATCACGGAACTCGATGACCTCACAATGTATCTATAAGACATCATCTCGGAACTCGATAACCTCACAATGTTTCTCTATGACATCATCACGGAACTCGATGACCTCACAATGTATCTCTATGACATCATCACGGAACTCGATGACATCATCACGGAACTCGATGACCTCACAATGTATCTGTATGACATCATCACGGAACTCGATGACATCACAATGTAACTATGACATCATCACGGAACTCGATGACATCACAGAACTTGATGACCTCACAATGTATCCCTATGACATCATCACGGAACTCGATGACATCATCACGGAACTCGATGACATCATCACGGAACTCTATGACATCATCACGGAACTTGATGACCTCACAATGTTTCTCTATGACATCATCACGGAACTCGATGACATCACAATGTAACTATGACATAATCACGGAACTCGATGACATCACGGAACTATATGACCTCACAATGTATCTCTATGACATCATCACGGAACTCGATGACCTCACAATGTATCTCTATGACATCATCACGGAACTCGACGACATCGTCATGGAACTCGGTGATCTCACAATGTACCTCTATGACATCATCACGGAACTCGATGACCTCACAATGTATCTATATGACATCATCACGGAACTCGATGACATCATCACGGAACTCGATGACCTCACAATGTAACACTATGACATCATCAGGGAACTCGGTGACCTCACAATGTATCTCTATGACATCATCACAGAACTCGATGACATCACAATGTAACACTATGACATCATCACGGAACTCGACCTCACAATGTATCTCTATGACATCATCACGGAACTCGATGACATCACAATGTATCTCTATGACATCATCACGGAACTCGATGACCTCACAATGTATCTCTAAGACATCATCACGGAACTCGATAACCTCACAATGTTTCTCTATGACATCATCACGGAACTCGATGACCTCACAATGTATCTCTATGACATCATCACGGAACTCGATGACATCATCACGGAACTCTATGACCTCACAATGTATCTGTATGACATCATCACGGAACTCGATGACATCACAATGTAACTATGACATCATCACGGAACTCGATGACATCACGGAACTTGATGCCCTCACAATGTATCCCTATGACATCATCACGGAACTCGATGACATCATCACGGAACTCCATGACCTCACAATGTAACACTATGACATCATCACGGAACTTGATGACCTCACAATGTTTCTCTATGACATCATCACGGAACTCGATGACATCACAATGTAACTATGACATCATCACGGAACTCGATGACATCACGGAACTATATGACCTCACAATGTATCTCTATGACATCATCAAAGAACTCGATGACCTCACAATGTATCTCTATGACATCATCACGGAACTCGATGACATCGTCATGGAACTCGGTGACCTCACAATGTACCTCTATGACATCATCACGGAACTCGATGACCTCACAATGTATCTATATGACATCATCACGGAACTCGATGACATCATCACGGAACTCGATGACCTCACAATGTAACACTATGACATCATCGCGGAACTCGATGACCTCACAATGTATCTCTATGACATCATTGCGGAACTCGATGACATCACAATGTAACACTATGACATCATCACGGAACTCGACCTCACAATGTATCTCTATGACATCATCACGGAACTCGATGACCTCACAATGTATCTCTATGACATCATCACGGAACTCGATGACATCACAATGTAACTATGACACCATCACGGAACTCGATGACCTCACAATGTAATTCTATGACATCATCACGGAACTTGATGACCTCACAATGTATCTTTATGACATCATCACGGAACTCGATGACATCATCACGGAACTCGATGACCTCACAATGTAACACTATGACATCATCACGGAACTCGGTGACCTCACAATGTATCTCTATGACATCATCACGGAACTCGATGACCTCACAATGTATATCTATGACATCATCACGGAACTCAATGACTTCACAATGTATCTCTATGACATCATCACGGAACTCGATGACATCATCACGGAACTCGATGACCTCACAATGTTTCTCTATGACATCATCACGGAACTCGATGACGTCACAATGTATCTCTATGGCATCATCACGGAACTCAATGACCTCACAATGTTTCTCTATGATATCATCACGGAAATCGATGACCTCACAATGTATTTCTATGACATCATCACGGAACTCGATGACATCACAATGTAACTATGACATCATCACGGTACTCGATGACATCACAATGTAACACTATGACATTATCACGGAACTCGATGACCTCACAATGTATCTCTATGACATCATCACGGAACTCGATGACCGCACAATGTATCTCTATGACATCATCACGGAACTCGATGACATCATCACGGAACTCGATGACCTCACAATGTATCTCTATGACATCATCATGGAACTCGATGACCTCACAATGTATCTCTATGACATCACCACGGAACTCGATGACCTCACAATGTATCTCTATGACATCATCACGGAACTCGATGACCTCACAATGTTTCTCTATGACATCATCACGGACCTCGATGACCTCTCAATGTATCTCTATGACATCATCACGGAACTCGATGACATCACAATGTAACTATGACATCATCACAGAACTCGATGACATCACAATGTATATCTATGACATCATCACGGAACTCGATGACCTCACAATGTAACACTATGACATCATCACGGAACTCGATGACCTCACAATGTATCTCTATGACATCATCACGGAACTCGATGACCTCACAATGTATCTCTATGACATCATCACGGAACTCGATGACCTCACAATGTTTCTCTATGACATCATCACGGAACTCAATGACCTCACGATGTATCTCTATGACATCATCACGGAACTCGATGACATCATCACGGAACTCGATGACCTCACAATGTAACACTATGACATCACCACGGAACTCGGTGACCTCACAATGTATCTCTATGACATCATCACGGAACTCGATGACCTCACAATGTATCTCTATGACATCATCGCGGAACTCGATGACATCATCACGGAGATCGATGACCTCACAATGTAACACTATGACATCATCACGGAACTAGATGACCTCACAATGTATCTCTATGACATCATCACGGAACTCGATGACATCACAATGTAACACTATGACATCATCACAGAACTTGATGACCTCACAAGGTATCTCTATGACATCATCACGGAACTCGATGACCTCACAATGTATCTCTATGACATCATCACGGAACTCGGTGACCTCACAATGTATCTCTATGACATCATCACGGAACTCGATGACCTCACAATGTATCTCTATGACATCATCACGAAACTCGATGAAATCACAATGTATCTCTATGACATCATCACGGAACTCGATGACCTCACAATGTATCTCTATGATATCATCACAGAACTCGATGACATCACAATGTAACACTATGACATCATCACGGAACTCTTTGACCTCACAATGTATCTCTATGACCATCACGGAACTCGATGACATCATAATGTAACACTATGACATCATCACAGAACTCGATGACCTCACAATGTATCTCTATGACGTCATCACAGAACTCGATGACCTCACAATGTTTCTCTATGACATCATCACGGAACTCGATGACATCATCACGGAACTCGATGACCTCACAATGTAACACTATGACATCATCACGGAACTCGGTGACCTCACAATGTATCTCTATGACATCATCACGGAACTCGATGACCTCACAATGTATCTCTATGACATCATCACGGAACTCGATGAAATCACAATGTATCTCTATGACATCATCACGGAACTCGATGACCTCACAATGTATCTCTATGACATCATCACAGAACTCGATGACATCACAATGTAACACTATGACATCATCACGGAACTCTTTGACCTCACAATGTATCTCTATGACCATCACGGAACTCGATGACATCATAATGTAACACTATGACATCATCACAGAACTCGATGACCTCACAATGTATCTCTATGACATCATCACGGAACTCGATGACCTCACAATGTTTCTCTTTGACATCATCACGGACCTCGATGACCTCTCAATGTATCTCTATGACATCATCACGGAACTCGATGACATCACAATGTAACTATGACATCATCACAGAACTCGATGACCTCACAATGTATATCTATGACATCATCACGGAACTCGATGACTTCACAATGTATCTCTATGACATCATCACGGAACTCGATGACATCATCACGGAACTCGATGACCTCACAATGTTTCTCTATGACATCATCACGGAACTCGATGACGTCACAATGTATCTCTATGACATCATCACGGAACTCGATGACCTCACAATGTATCTCTATGTCATCATCACGGAACTCGATGACATCACAATGTAACTATGACATCATCACGGAACTCGGTGACCTCAAAATGTATCTCTATGACATCATTACGGAACTCGATGACCTCACAATGTATCTCTAAGACATCATCACGGAACTCGATAACCTCACAATGTTTCTCTATGACATCATCACGGAACTCGATGACCTCACAATGTATCTCTATGACATCATCACGGAACTCGATGGCATCACAATGTAACACTATGACATCATCACGGAACTTGATGACCTCACAATGTATCTCTATGACATCATCACGGAACTCGATGACCTCACAATGTATCTGTATGACATCATCACGGAACTCGATGACATCACAATGTAACTATGACATCATCACGGAACTCGATGACATCACGGAACTTGATGACCTCACAATGTATCTCTATGACATCATCACGGAACTCGATGACATCATCACGGAACTCGATGACATCACAATGTTTCGCTATGACATCATCACGGAACTCGATGACATCACAATGTAACTATGACACCATTACGGAACTCGATGACCTCACAATGTAATTCTATGACATCATCACGGAACTTGATGACCTCACAATGTATCTTTATGACATCATCACGGAACTCGATGACATCATCACGGAACTCGATGACCTCACAATGTAACACTATGACATCATCACGGAACTCGGTGACCTCACAATGTATCTCTATGACATCATCACAGAACTCGATGACCTCACAATGTATATCTATGACATCATCACAGAAGTCGATGACATCATCACGGAACTCGATGACCTCACAATGTATATCTATGACATCATCACGGAACTCAATGACTTCACAATGTATCTCTATGACATCATCACGGAACTCGATGACATCATCACGGAACTCGGTGACCTCACAATATATGTCTATGACATAACCACGGAGCTTGATGACCTCACAATGTATCTCTATGACATCATCACAGAACTCGATGACATCATCACGGAACTCGATGACATCATCACGGAACTCGATGACCTCACAATTTCACACTATGACATCATCACGGAACTCGATGACCTCACAATGTATCTCTATGACATCATCACGGAACTCGACGACATCGTCATGGAACTCGGTGACCTCACAATGTATCTCTATGACATCATTGCGGAACTCGATGACATCACAATGTAACACTATGACATCATCACAGAACTCAATGACCTCACAAGGTATCTCTATGACATCATCACGGAACTCGATGACCTCACAATGTATCTCTATGACATCATCACGGAACTCGGTGACCTCACAATGTATCTCTATGACATCATCACGGAACTCGATGACCTCACAATGTATCTCTATGACATCATCACGGAACTCGATGATCTCACAATGTAACACTATGACATCATCACGGAACTCGGTGACCTCACAATGTATCTCTATGACATCATCACGGAACTCGATGACCTCACAATGTATCTCTATGACATCATCACGGAACTCGATGACCTCACAATGTAACACTATAACATCATCACGGAACTCGATGACCTCACAATGTATCTCTATGACATCATCACGGAACTCGATGACATCACAATGTAACACTATGACATCATCACAGAACTCGATGACCTCACAAGGTATCTCTATGACATCATCACGGAACTCGATGACATCACAATGTAACTATGACATCATCACGGAACTCGATGACATCACGGAACTATATGACCTCACAATGTATCTCTATGACATCATCACGGAACTCGATGACCTCACAATGTATCTCTATGACATCATCACGGAACTCGACGACATCGTCATGGAACTCGGTGATCTCACAATGTACCTCTATGACATCATCACGGAACTCGATGACCTCACAATGTATCTATATGACATCATCACGGAACTCGATGACATCATCACGGAACTCGATGACCTCACAATGTAACACTATGACATCATCAGGGAACTCGGTGACCTCACAATGTATCTCTATGACATCATCGCGGAACTCGATGACATCACAATGTAACACTATGACATCATCACGGAACTCGACCTCACAATGTATCTCTATGACATCATCACGGAACTCGATGACATCACAATGTATCTCTATGACATCATCATGGAACTCGATGACCTCACAATGTATCTCTAAGACATCATCACGGAACTCGATAACCTCACAATGTTTCTCTATGACATCATCACGGAACTCGATGACCTCACAATGTATCTCTATGACATCATCACGGAACTCGATGACATCATCACGGAACTCTATGACCTCACAATGTATCTGTATGACATCATCACGGAACTCGATGACATCACAATGTAACTATGACATCATCACGGAACTCGATGACATCACGGAACTTGATGCCCTCACAATGTATCCCTATGACATCATCACGGAACTCGATGACATCATCACGGAACTCCATGACCTCACAATGTAACACTATGACATCATCACGGAACTTGATGACCTCACAATGTTTCTCTATGACATCATCACGGAACTCGATGACATCACAATGTAACTATGACATCATCACGGAACTCGATGACATCACGGAACTATATGACCTCACAATGTAACACTATGACATCATCAGGGAACTCGGTGACCTCACAATGTATCTCTATGACATCATCGCGGAACTCGATGACATCACAATGTAACACTATGACATCATCACGGAACTCGACCTCACAATGTATCTCTATGACATCATCACGGAACTCGATGACCTCACAATGTATCTCTATGACATCATCACGGAACTCGATGACATCACAATGTAACTATGACACCATCACGGAACTCGATGACCTCACAATGTAATTCTATGACATCATCACGGAACTTGATGACCTCACAATGTATCTTTATGACATCATCACGGAACTCGATGACATCATCACGGAACTCGATGACCTCACAATGTAACACTATGACATCATCACGGAACTCGGTGACCTCACAATGTATCTCTATGACATCATCACGGAACTCGATGACCTCACAATGTATATCTATGACATCATCACGGAACTCAATGACTTCACAATGTATCTCTATGACATCATCACGGAACTCGATGACATCATCACGGAACTCGATGACCTCACAATGTATCTCTATGACATCATCACGGAACTCGATGACCTCACAATGTTTCTCTTTGACATCATCACGGACCTCGATGACCTCTCAATGTATCTCTATGACATCATCACGGAACTCGATGACATCACAATGTAACTATGACATCATCACAGAACTCGATGACCTCACAATGTATATCTATGACATCATCACGGAACTCGATGACTTCACAATGTATCTCTATGACATCATCACGGAACTCGATGACATCATCACGGAACTCGATGACCTCACAATGTTTCTCTATGACATCATCACGGAACTCGATGACGTCACAATGTATCTCTATGACATCATCACGGAACTCGATGACCTCACAATGTATCTCTATGTCATCATCACGGAACTCGATGACCTCACAATGTATCTCTATGACATCATCACGGAACTCGATGACCTCACAATGTATCTCTATGACATCATCACGGAACTCGATGATCTCACAATGTAACACTATGACATCATCACGGAACTCGGTGACCTCACAATGTATCTCTATGACATCATCACGGAACTCGATGACCTCACAATGTAACACTATGACATCATCACGGAACTCGACCTCACAATGTATCTGTATGACATCATCACGGAACTCGATGACATCACAATGTAACTATGACATCATCACGGAACTCGATGACATCACGGAACTTGATGACCTCACAATGTATCTCTATGACATCATCACGGAACTCGATGACATCATCACGGAACTCGATGACATCACAATGTTTCGCTATGACATCATCACGGAACTCGATGACATCACAATGTAACTATGACACCATTACGGAACTCGATGACCTCACATTGTAATTCTATGACATCATCACGGAACTTGATGACCTCACAATGTATCTTTATGACATCATCACGGAACTCGATGACATCATCACGGAACTCGATGACCTCACAATGTAACACTATGACATCATCACGGAACTCGGTGACCTCACAATGTATCTCTATGACATCATCACAGAACTCGATGACCTCACAATGTATATCTATGACATCATCACAGAAGTCGATGACATCATCACGGAACTCGATGACCTCACAATGTATATCTATGACATCATCACGGAACTCAATGACTTCACAATGTATCTCTATGACATCATCACGGAACTCGATGACATCATCACGGAACTCGGTGACCTCACAATATATGTCTATGACATAACCACGGAGCTTGATGACCTCACAATGTATCTCTATGACATCATCACAGAACTCGATGACATCATCACGGAACTCGATGACATCATCACGGAACTCGATGACCTCACAATTTCACACTATGACATCATCACGGAACTCGATGACCTCACAATGTATCTCTATGACATCATCACGGAACTCGACGACATCGTCATGGAACTCGGTGACCTCACAATGTATCTCTATGACATCATTGCGGAACTCGATGACATCACAATGTAACACTATGACATCATCACAGAACTCAATGACCTCACAAGGTATCTCTATGACATCATCACGGAACTCGATGACCTCACAATGTATCTCTATGACATCATCACGGAACTCGGTGACCTCACAATGTATCTCTATGACATCATCACGGAACTCGATGACCTCACAATGTATCTCTATGACATCATCACGGAACTCGATGATCTCACAATGTAACACTATGACATCATCACGGAACTCGGTGACCTCACAATGTATCTCTATGACATCATCACGGAACTCGATGACCTCACAATGTATCTCTATGACATCATCACGGAACTCGATGACCTCACAATGTAACACTATAACATCATCACGGAACTCGATGACCTCACAATGTATCTCTATGACATCATCACGGAACTCGATGACATCACAATGTAACACTATGACATCATCACAGAACTCGATGGCCTCACAAGGTATCTCTATGACATCATCACGGAACTCAATGACCTCACAATGTATCTCTATGACATCATCACGGAACTCGGTGACCTCACAATGTATCTCTATGACATCATCACGGAACTCGATGACATCACAATGTAACACTATGACATCATCACAGAACTCGATGACCTCACAAGGTATCTCTATGACATCATCACGGAACTCGATGACCTCACAATGTATCTATATGACATCATCACGGAACTCGATGACATCATCACGGAACTCGATGACCTCACAATGTAACACTATGACATCATCAGGGAACTCGGTGACCTCACAATGTATCTCTATGACATCATCGCGGAACTCGATGACATCACAATGTAACACTATGACATCATCACGGAACTCGACCTCACAATGTATCTCTATGACATCATCACGGAACTCGATGACATCACAATGTATCTCTATGACATCATCACGGAACTCGATGACCTCACAATGTATCTATAAGACATCATCTCGGAACTCGATAACCTCACAATGTTTCTCTATGACATCATCACGGAACTCGATGACCTCACAATGTATCTCTATGACATCATCACGGAACTCGATGACATCATCACGGAACTCAATGACCTCACAATGTATCTGTATGACATCATCACGGAACTCGATGACATCACAATGTAACTATGACATCATCACGGAACTCGATGACATCACAGAACTTGATGACCTCACAATATATCCCTATGACATCATCACGGAACTCGATGACATCATCACGGAACTCGATGACATCATCACGGAACTCTATTACATCATCACGGAACTTGATGACCTCACAATGTTTCTCTATGACATCATCACGGAACTCGATGACATCACAATGTAACTATGACATAATCACGGAACTCGATGACATCACGGAACTATATGACCTCACAATGTATCTCTATGACATCATCACGGAACTCGATGACCTCACAATGTATCTCTATGACATCATCACGGAACTCGACGACATCGTCATGGAACTCGGTGATCTCACAATGTACCTCTATGATATCATCACGGAACTCGATGACCTCACAATGTATCTATATGACATCATCACGGAACTCGATGACATCATCACGGAACTCGATGACCTCACAATGTAACACTATGACATCATCAGGGAACTCGGTGACCTCACAATGTATCTCTATGACATCATCACAGAACTCGATGACATCACAATGTAACACTATGACATCATCACGGAACTCGACCTCACAATGTATCTCTATGACATCATCACGGAACTCGATGACATCACAATGTATCTCTATGACATCATCACGGAACTCGATGACCTCACAATGTATCTCTAAGACATCATCACGGAACTCGATAACCTCACAATGTTTCTCTATGACATCATCACGGAACTCGATGACCTCACAATGTATCTCTATGACATCATCACGGAACTCGATGACATCATCACGGAACTCTATGACCTCACAATGTATCTGTATGACATCATCACGGAACTCGATGACATCACAATGTAACTATGACATCATCACGGAACTCGATGACATCACGGAACTTGATGCCCTCACAATGTATCCCTATGACATCATCACGGAACTCGATGACATCATCACGGAACTCCATGACCTCACAATGTAACACTATGACATCATCACGGAACTTGATGACCTCACAATGTTTCTCTATGACATCATCACGGAACTCGATGACATCACAATGTAACTATGACATCATCACGGAACTCGATGACATCACGGAACTATATGACCTCACAATGTATCTCTATGACATCATCAAAGAACTCGATGACCTCACAATGTATCTCTATGACATCATCACGGAACTCGATGACATCGTCATGGAACTCGGTGACCTCACAATGTACCTCTATGACATCATCACGGAACTCGATGATCTCACAATGTATCTATATGACATCATCACGGAACTCGATGACATCATCACGGAACTCGATGACCTCACAATGTAACACTATGACATCATCGCGGAACTCGATGACCTCACAATGTATCTCTATGACATCATTGCGGAACTCGATGACATCACAATGTAACACTATGACATCATCACGGAACTCGACCTCACAATGTATCTCTATGACATCATCACGGAACTCGATGACCTCACAATGTATCTCTATGACATCATCACGGAACTCGATGACATCACAATGTAACTATGACACCATCACGGAACTCGATGACCTCACAATGTAATTCTATGACATCATCACGGAACTTGATGACCTCACAATGTATCTTTATGACATCATCACGGAACTCGATGACATCATCACGGAACTCGATGACCTCACAATGTAACACTATGACATCATCACGGAACTCGGTGACCTCACAATGTATCTCTATGACATCATCACGGAACTCGATGACCTCACAATGTATATCTATGACATCATCACGGAACTCAATGACTTCACAATGTATCTCTATGACATCATCACGGAACTCGATGACATCATCACGGAACTCGATGACCTCACAATGTTTCTCTATGACATCATCACGGAACTCGATGACGTCACAATGTATCTCTATGGCATCATCACGGAACTCAATGACCTCACAATGTTTCTCTATGATATCATCACGGAAATCGATGACCTCACAATGTATTTCTATGACATCATCACGGAACTCGATGACATCACAATGTAACTATGACATCATCACGGTACTCGATGACATCACAATGTAACACTATGACATTATCACGGAACTCGATGACCTCACAATGTATCTCTATGACATCATCACGGAACTCGATGACCGCACAATGTATCTCTATGACATCATCACGGAACTCGATGACATCATCACGGAACTCGATGACCTCACAATGTATCTCTATGACATCATCATGGAACTCGATGACCTCACAATGTATCTCTATGACATCACCACAGAACTCGATGACCTCACAATGTATCTCTATGACATCATCACGGAACTCGATGACCTCACAATGTTTCTCTATGACATCATCACGGACCTCGATGACCTCTCAATGTATCTCTATGACATCATCACGGAACTCGATGACATCACAATGTAACTATGACATCATCACAGAACTCGATGACATCACAATGTATATCTATGACATCATCACGGAACTCGATGACCTCACAATGTAACACTATGACATCATCACGGAACTCGATGACCTCACAATGTATCTCTATGACATCATCACGGAACTGGATGACCTCACAATGTATCTCTATGACATCATCACGGAACTCGATGACCTCACAATGTTTCTCTATGACATCATCACGGAACTCAATGACCTCACGATGTATCTCTATGACATCATCACGGAACTCGATGACATCATCACGGAACTCGATGACCTCACAATGTAACACTATGACATCACCACGGAACTCGGTGACCTCACAATGTATCTCTATGACATCATCACGGAACTCGATGACCTCACAATGTATCTCTATGACATCATCGCGGAACTCGATGACATCATCACGGAGATCGATGACCTCACAATGTAACACTATGACATCATCACGGAACTAGATGACCTCACAATGTATCTCTATGACATCATCACGGAACTCGATGACATCACAATGTAACACTATGACATCATCACAGAACTTGATGACCTCACAAGGTATCTCTATGACATCATCACGGAACTCGATGACCTCACAATGTATCTCTATGACATCATCACGGAACTCGGTGACCTCACAATGTATCTCTATGACATCATCACGGAACTCGATGACCTCACAATGTATCTCTATGACATCATCACGAAACTCGATGAAATCACAATGTATCTCTATGACATCATCACGGAACTCGATGACCTCACAATGTATCTCTATGATATCATCACAGAACTCGATGACATCACAATGTAACACTATGACATCATCACGGAACTCTTTGACCTCACAATGTATCTCTATGACCATCACGGAACTCGATGACATCATAATGTAACACTATGACATCATCACAGAACTCGATGACCTCACAATGTATCTCTATGACGTCATCACAGAACTCGATGACCTCACAATGTTTCTCTATGACATCATCACGGAACTCGATGACATCATCACGGAACTCGATGACCTCACAATTTCACACTATGACATCATCACGGAACTCGGTGACCTCACAATGTATCTCTATGACATCATCACGGAACTCGATGACCTCACAATGTATCTCTATGACATCATCACGGAACTCGACGACATCGTCATGGAACTCGGTGACCTCACAATGTATCTCTATGACATCATTGCGGAACTCGATGACATCACAATGTAACACTATGACATCATCACAGAACTCAATGACCTCACAAGGTATCTCTATGACATCATCACGGAACTCGATGACCTCACAATGTATCTCTATGACATCATCACGGAACTCGGTGACCTCACAATGTATCTCTATGACATCATCACGGAACTCGATGACCTCACAATGTATCTCTATGACATCATCACGGAACTCGATGATCTCACAATGTAACACTATGACATCATCACGGAACTCGGTGACCTCACAATGTATCTCTATGACATCATCACGGAACTCGATGACCTCACAATGTATCTCTATGACATCATCACGGAACTCGATGACCTCACAATGTAACACTATAACATCATCACGGAACTCGATGACCTCACAATGTATCTCTATGACATCATCACGGAACTCGATGACATCACAATGTAACACTATGACATCATCACAGAACTCGGTGACCTCACAATGTATCTCTATGACATCATCGCGGAACTCGATGACATCACAATGTAACACTATGACATCATCACGGAACTCGACCTCACAATGTATCTCTATGACATCATCACGGAACTCGATGACATCACAATGTATCTCTATGACATCATCACGGAACTCGATGACCTCACAATGTATCTATAAGACATCATCTCGGAACTCGATAACCTCACAATGTTTCTCTATGACATCATCACGGAACTCGATGACCTCACAATGTATCTCTATGACATCATCACGGAACTCGATGACATCATCACGGAACTCGATGACCTCACAATGTATCTGTATGACATCATCACGGAACTCGATGACATCACAATGTAACTATGACATCATCACGGAACTCGATGACATCACAGAACTTGATGACCTCACAATGTATCCCTATGACATCATCACGGAACTCGATGACATCATCACGGAACTCGATGACATCATCACGGAACTCTATGACATCATCACGGAACTTGATGACCTCACAATGTTTCTCTATGACATCATCACGGAACTCGATGACATCACAATGTAACTATGACATAATCACGGAACTCGATGACATCACGGAACTATATGACCTCACAATGTATCTCTATGACATCATCACGGAACTCGATGACCTCACAATGTATCTCTATGACATCATCACGGAACTCGACGACATCGTCATGGAACTCGGTGATCTCACAATGTACCTCTATGACATCATCACGGAACTCGATGACCTCACAATGTATCTATATGACATCATCACGGAACTCGATGACATCATCACGGAACTCGATGACCTCACAATGTAACACTATGACATCATCAGGGAACTCGGTGACCTCACAATGTATCTCTATGACATCATCACAGAACTCGATGACATCACAATGTAACACTATGACATCATCACGGAACTCGACCTCACAATGTATCTCTATGACATCATCACGGAACTCGATGACATCACAATGTATCTCTATGACATCATCACGGAACTCGATGACCTCACAATGTATCTCTAAGACATCATCACGGAACTCGATAACCTCACAATGTTTCTCTATGACATCATCACGGAACTCGATGACCTCACAATGTATCTCTATGACATCATCACGGAACTCGATGACATCATCACGGAACTCTATGACCTCACAATGTATCTGTATGACATCATCACGGAACTCGATGACATCACAATGTAACTATGACATCATCACGGAACTCGATGACATCACGGAACTTGATGCCCTCACAATGTATCCCTATGACATCATCACGGAACTCGATGACATCATCACGGAACTCCATGACCTCACAATGTAACACTATGACATCATCACGGAACTTGATGACCTCACAATGTTTCTCTATGACATCATCACGGAACTCGATGACATCACAATGTAACTATGACATCATCACGGAACTCGATGACATCACGGAACTATATGACCTCACAATGTATCTCTATGACATCATCAAAGAACTCGATGACCTCACAATGTATCTCTATGACATCATCACGGAACTCGATGACATCGTCATGGAACTCGGTGACCTCACAATGTACCTCTATGACATCATCACGGAACTCGATGACCTCACAATGTATCTATATGACATCATCACGGAACTCGATGACATCATCACGGAACTCGATGACCTCACAATGTAACACTATGACATCATCGCGGAACTCGATGACCTCACAATGTATCTCTATGACATCATTGCGGAACTCGATGACATCACAATGTAACACTATGACATCATCACGGAACTCGACCTCACAATGTATCTCTATGACATCATCACGGAACTCGATGACCTCACAATGTATCTCTATGACATCATCACGGAACTCGATGACATCACAATGTAACTATGACACCATCACGGAACTCGATGACCTCACAATGTAATTCTATGACATCATCACGGAACTTGATGACCTCACAATGTATCTTTATGACATCATCACGGAACTCGATGACATCATCACGGAACTCGATGACCTCACAATGTAACACTATGACATCATCACGGAACTCGGTGACCTCACAATGTATCTCTATGACATCATCACGGAACTCGATGACCTCACAATGTATATCTATGACATCATCACGGAACTCAATGACTTCACAATGTTTCTCTATGACATCATCACGGAACTCGATGACATCATCACGGAACTCGATGACCTCACAATGTTTCTCTATGACATCATCACGGAACTCGATGACGTCACAATGTATCTCTATGGCATCATCACGGAACTCAATGACCTCACAATGTTTCTCTATGATATCATCACGGAAATCGATGACCTCACAATGTATTTCTATGACATCATCACGGAACTCGATGACATCACAATGTAACTATGACATCATCACGGTACTCGATGACATCACAATGTAACACTATGACATTATCACGGAACTCGATGACCTCACAATGTATCTCTATGACATCATCACGGAACTCGATGACCGCACAATGTATCTCTATGACATCATCACGGAACTCGATGACATCATCACGGAACTCGATGACCTCACAATGTATCTCTATGACATCATCATGGAACTCGATGACCTCACAATGTATCTCTATGACATCACCACGGAACTCGATGACCTCACAATGTATCTCTATGACATCATCACGGAACTCGATGACCTCACAATGTTTCTCTATGACATCATCACGGACCTCGATGACCTCTCAATGTATCTCTATGACATCATCACGGAACTCGATGACATCACAATGTAACTATGACATCATCACAGAACTCGATGACATCACAATGTATATCTATGACATCATCACGGAACTCGATGACCTCACAATGTAACACTATGACATCATCACGGAACTCGATGACCTCACAATGTATCTCTATGACATCATCACGGAACTCGATGACCTCACAATGTATCTCTATGACATCATCACGGAACTCGATGACCTCACAATGTTTCTCTATGACATCATCACGGAACTTGATGACCTCACAATATATCTCTATGACATCATCACGGAACTCGGTGACCTCACAAGATATGTAAATGACATCATCACGGAACTCGATGACCTCACAATGTATCTCTATGACATCAGCACGGAACTCGATGACATCACAATGTAACTATGACATCATCACGGAACTCGATGACATCACAATGTAACACTATGACATCATCACGGAACTCGATGACCTCACAATGTATCTCTAGGACATCATTACGGATTTCGATGACCTCACAATGTATCTGTATGACATCATCACGGAACTCGATGACATCACAATGTAACTATGACATCATCACGGAACTCGATGACATCACAGAACTTGATGACCTCACAATGTATCCCTATGACATCATCACGGAACTCGATGACATCATCACGGAACTCGATGACATCATCACGGAACTCTATGACATCATCACGGAACTTGATGACCTCACAATGTTTCTCTATGACATCATCACGGAACTCGATGACATCACAATGTAACTATGACATAATCACGGAACTCGATGACATCACGGAACTATATGACCTCACAATGTATCTCTATGACATCATCACGGAACTCGATGACCTCACAATGTATCTCTATGACATCATCACGGAACTCGACGACATCGTCATGGAACTCGGTGATCTCACAATGTACCTCTATGACATCATCACGGAACTCGATGACCTCACAATGTATCTATATGACATCATCACGGAACTCGATGACATCATCACGGAACTCGATGACCTCACAATGTAACACTATGACATCATCAGGGAACTCGGTGACCTCACAATGTATCTCTATGACATCATCACAGAACTCGATGACATCACAATGTAACACTATGACATCATCACGGAACTCGACCTCACAATGTATCTCTATGACATCATCACGGAACTCGATGACATCACAATGTATCTCTATGACATCATCACGGAACTCGATGACCTCACAATGTATCTCTAAGACATCATCACGGAACTCGATAACCTCACAATGTTTCTCTATGACATCATCACGGAACTCGATGACCTCACAATGTATCTCTATGACATCATCACGGAACTCGATGACATCATCACGGAACTCTATGACCTCACAATGTATCTGTATGACATCATCACGGAACTCGATGACATCACAATGTAACTATGACATCATCACGGAACTCGATGACATCACGGAACTTGATGCCCTCACAATGTATCCCTATGACATCATCACGGAACTCGATGACATCATCACGGAACTCCATGACCTCACAATGTAACACTATGACATCATCACGGAACTTGATGACCTCACAATGTTTCTCTATGACATCATCACGGAACTCGATGACATCACAATGTAACTATGACATCATCACGGAACTCGATGACATCACGGAACTATATGACCTCACAATGTATCTCTATGACATCATCAAAGAACTCGATGACCTCACAATGTATCTCTATGACATCATCACGGAACTCGATGACATCGTCATGGAACTCGGTGACCTCACAATGTACCTCTATGACATCATCACGGAACTCGATGACCTCACAATGTATCTATATGACATCATCACGGAACTCGATGACATCATCACGGAACTCGATGACCTCACAATGTAACACTATGACATCATCGCGGAACTCGATGACCTCACAATGTATCTCTATGACATCATTGCGGAACTCGATGACATCACAATGTAACACTATGACATCATCACGGAACTCGACCTCACAATGTATCTCTATGACATCATCACGGAACTCGATGACCTCACAATGTATCTCTATGACATCATCACGGAACTCGATGACATCACAATGTAACTATGACACCATCACGGAACTCGATGACCTCACAATGTAATTCTATGACATCATCACGGAACTTGATGACCTCACAATGTATCTTTATGACATCATCACGGAACTCGATGACATCATCACGGAACTCGATGACCTCACAATGTAACACTATGACATCATCACGGAACTCGGTGACCTCACAATGTATCTCTATGACATCATCACGGAACTCGATGACCTCACAATGTATATCTATGACATCATCACGGAACTCAATGACTTCACAATGTTTCTCTATGACATCATCACGGAACTCGATGACATCATCACGGAACTCGATGACCTCACAATGTTTCTCTATGACATCATCACGGAACTCGATGACGTCACAATGTATCTCTATGGCATCATCACGGAACTCAATGACCTCACAATGTTTCTCTATGATATCATCACGGAAATCGATGACCTCACAATGTATTTCTATGACATCATCACGGAACTCGATGACATCACAATGTAACTATGACATCATCACGGTACTCGATGACATCACAATGTAACACTATGACATTATCACGGAACTCGATGACCTCACAATGTATCTCTATGACATCATCACGGAACTCGATGACCGCACAATGTATCTCTATGACATCATCACGGAACTCGATGACATCATCACGGAACTCGATGACCTCACAATGTATCTCTATGACATCATCATGGAACTCGATGACCTCACAATGTATCTCTATGACATCACCACGGAACTCGATGACCTCACAATGTATCTCTATGACATCATCACGGAACTCGATGACCTCACAATGTTTCTCTATGACATCATCACGGACCTCGATGACCTCTCAATGTATCTCTATGACATCATCACGGAACTCGATGACATCACAATGTAACTATGACATCATCACAGAACTCGATGACATCACAATGTATATCTATGACATCATCACGGAACTCGATGACCTCACAATGTAACACTATGACATCATCACGGAACTCGATGACCTCACAATGTATCTCTATGACATCATCACGGAACTCGATGACCTCACAATGTATCTCTATGACATCATCACGGAACTCGATGACCTCACAATGTTTCTCTATGACATCATCACGGAACTCAATGACCTCACGATGTATCTCTATGACATCATCACGGAACTCGATGACATCATCACGGAACTCGATGACCTCACAATGTAACACTATGACATCACCACGGAACTCGGTGACCTCACAATGTATCTCTATGACATCATCACGGAACTCGATGACCTCACAATGTATCTCTATGACATCATCGCGGAACTCGATGACATCATCACGGAGATCGATGACCTCACAATGTAACACTATGACATCATCACGGAACTAGATGACCTCACAATGTATCTCTATGACATCATCACGGAACTCGATGACATCACAATGTAACACTATGACATCATCACAGAACTTGATGACCTCACAAGGTATCTCTATGACATCATCACGGAACTCGATGACCTCACAATGTATCTCTATGACATCATCACGGAACTCGGTGACCTCACAATGTATCTCTATGACATCATCACGGAACTCGATGACCTCACAATGTATCTCTATGACATCATCACGAAACTCGATGAAATCACAATGTATCTCTATGACATCATCACGGAACTCGATGACCTCACAATGTATCTCTATGATATCATCACAGAACTCGATGACATCACAATGTAACACTATGACATCATCACGGAACTCTTTGACCTCACAATGTATCTCTATGACCATCACGGAACTCGATGACATCATAATGTAACACTATGACATCATCACAGAACTCGATGACCTCACAATGTATCTCTATGACGTCATCACAGAACTCGATGACCTCACAATGTTTCTCTATGACATCATCACGGAACTCGATGACATCATCACGGAACTCGATGACCTCACAATGTAACACTATGACATCATCACGGAACTCGGTGACCTCACAATGTATCTCTATGACATCATCACGGAACTCGATGAAATCACAATGTATCTCTATGACATCATCACGGAACTCGATGACCTCACAATGTATCTCTATGACATCATCACAGAACTCGATGACATCACAATGTAACACTATGACATCATCACGGAACTCTTTGACCTCACAATGTATCTCTATGACCATCACGGAACTCGATGACATCATAATGTAACACTATGACATCATCACAGAACTCGATGACCTCACAATGTATCTCTATGACATCATCACGGAACTCGATGACCTCACAATGTTTCTCTTTGACATCATCACGGACCTCGATGACCTCTCAATGTATCTCTATGACATCATCACGGAACTCGATGACATCACAATGTAACTATGACATCATCACAGAACTCGATGACCTCACAATGTATATCTATGACATCATCACGGAACTCGATGACTTCACAATGTATCTCTATGACATCATCACGGAACTCGATGACATCATCACGGAACTCGATGACCTCACAATGTTTCTCTATGACATCATCACGGAACTCGATGACGTCACAATGTATCTCTATGACATCATCACGGAACTCGATGACCTCACAATGTATCTCTATGTCATCATCACGGAACTCGATGACATCACAATGTAACTATGACATCATCACGGAACTCGGTGACCTCAAAATGTATCTCTATGACATCATTACGGAACTCGATGACCTCACAATGTATCTCTAAGACATCATCACGGAACTCGATAACCTCACAATGTTTCTCTATGACATCATCACGGAACTCGATGACCTCACAATGTATCTCTATGACATCATCACGGAACTCGATGGCATCACAATGTAACACTATGACATCATCACGGAACTTGATGACCTCACAATGTATCTCTATGACATCATCACGGAACTCGATGACCTCACAATGTATCTCTATGACATCATTACGGAACTTGATGACCTCACAATGTATCTCTATGACATCATCACGGAACTCGATGACATCATCACGGAACTCGATGACATCACAATGTTTCGCTATGACATCATCACGGAACTCGATGACATCACAATGTAACTATGACACCATTACGGAACTCGATGACCTCACAATGTAATTCTATGACATCATCACGGAACTTGATGACCTCACAATGTATCTTTATGACATCATCACGGAACTCGATGACATCATCACGGAACTCGATGACCTCACAATGTAACACTATGACATCATCACGGAACTCGGTGACCTCACAATGTATCTCTATGACATCATCACAGAACTCGATGACCTCACAATGTATATCTATGACATCATCACAGAAGTCGATGACATCATCACGGAACTCGATGACCTCACAATGTATATCTATGACATCATCACGGAACTCAATGACTTCACAATGTATCTCTATGACATCATCACGGAACTCGATGACATCATCACGGAACTCGGTGACCTCACAATATATGTCTATGACATAACCACGGAGCTTGATGACCTCACAATGTATCTCTATGACATCATCACAGAACTCGATGACATCATCACGGAACTCGATGACATCATCACGGAACTCGATGACCTCACAATTTCACACTATGACATCATCACGGAACTCGATGACCTCACAATGTATCTCTATGACATCATCACGGAACTCGACGACATCGTCATGGAACTCGGTGACCTCACAATGTATCTCTATGACATCATTGCGGAACTCGATGACATCACAATGTAACACTATGACATCATCACAGAACTCAATGACCTCACAAGGTATCTCTATGACATCATCACGGAACTCGATGACCTCACAATGTATCTCTATGACATCATCACGGAACTCGGTGACCTCACAATGTATCTCTATGACATCATCACGGAACTCGATGACCTCACAATGTATCTCTATGACATCATCACGGAACTCGATGATCTCACAATGTAACACTATGACATCATCACGGAACTCGGTGACCTCACAATGTATCTCTATGACATCATCACGGAACTCGATGACCTCACAATGTATCTCTATGACATCATCACGGAACTCGATGACCTCACAATGTAACACTATAACATCATCACGGAACTCGATGACCTCACAATGTATCTCTATGACATCATCACGGAACTCGATGACATCACAATGTAACACTATGACATCATCACAGAACTCGATGACCTCACAAGGTATCTCTATGACATCATCACGGAACTCAATGACCTCACAATGTATCTCTATGACATCATCACGGAACTCGGTGACCTCACAATGTATCTCTATGACATCATCACGGAACTCGATGACATCACAATGTAACACTATGACATCATCACAGAACTCGATGACCTCACAAGGTATCTCTATGACATCATCATGGAACTCGATGACCTCACAATGTATCTCTATGACATCATCACGGAACTCGATGACCTCACAATGTATCTCTATGACATCATCATAGAACTCGATGACATCACAATGTATCTCTATGACATCATCACGGAACTCGATGACCTCACAATGTATCTCTATGACATCATCACGGATCTCGATGACATCACAATGTAACACTATGACATCATCACAGAACTCGATGACCTCACAATGTAACTCTATGACATCATCACGGAACTCGATGACCTCACAATGTTTCTCTATGACATCATCACGGAACTCGATGACCTCACAATGTATCTCTATGACATTATCACGGAACTCGATGATCTCACAATGTATCTCTATGACATCATCACGGAACTCGATGACCTCACAATGTATCTCTATGACATCATAACGGAACTCGATGACCTCACAATGTATCTCTATGACAACATCACGGAACTGGAAGACATCACAATTTAACACGATGACATCATCACAGAACTCGATGACCTCACAATGTATCTCTATGACATCATCACAGAACTCGATGACCTCACAATGTTTCTCTATGACATCATCACGGAACTCGATGACCTCACAATGTATCTCTATGACATCATCTCGGAACTCGATGACATCATCACGGAACTCGATGATCTCACAATGTAACACTATGACATCATCACGGAACTCGGTGACCTCACAATGTATCTCTATGACATCATCACGGAACTCGATGACCTCACAATGTATCTCTATGACATCATCACGGAACTCGATGACCTCACAATGTAACACTATAACATCATCACGGAACTCGATGACCTCACAATGTATCTCTATGACAGCATCACGGAACTGGATGACATCACAATGTAACACTATGACATCATCACAGAACTCGATGACCTCACAATGTATCTCTATGACATCATCACGGAACTCGATGACCTCACAATGTTTCTCTATGACATCATCACGGAACTCAATGACCTCACAATGTATCTCTATGACATCATCACGGAACTCAATGATATCATCACGGAACTCAATGACCTCATAATGTAACACTATGACATCATCACGGAAATCGGTGACCTCACAATGTATCTCTATGACATCATCACGGAACTCGATGACCTCACAATGTTTCTCTATGACATCATCACGGAACTCGATGACCTCACAATGTATCTCTATGACATCATCTCGGAACTCGATGACATCATCACGGAACTCGATGACCTCACAATGTAACACTATAACATCATCACGGAACTCGATGACCTCACAATGTATCTCTATGACATCATCACGGAACTGGATGACATCACAATGTAACACTATGACATCATCACAGAACTCGATGACCTCACAATGTATCTCTATGACATCATCACGGAACTCGATGACCTCACAATGTTTCTCTATGACATCATCACGGAACTCGATGACCTCACAATGTATCTCTATGACATCATCACGGAACTCGATGACATCATCACGGAACTCAATGACCTCATAATGTAACACTATGACATCATCACGGAAATCGGTGACCTCACAATGTATCTCTATGACATCATCACGGAACTCGATGACCTCACAATGTTTCTCTATGACATCATCACGGAACTCGATGACATCACAATGTAACTATGACATCATCACGTAACTCGATGACATCACGGAACTCGGTGACCTCACAATGTATCTCTATGACATCATCACGGAACTCGATGACCTCACAATGTTTCTCTATGACATCATTACGGAACTCGATGACCTCACAATGTATCTCTATGACATCATCACGGAACTCGATGACATCATAATGTAACACTATGACATCATCACAGAACTCGATGACCTCACAATGTATCTCTATGACATCATCACAGAACTCGATGACCTCACAATGTTTCTCTATGACATCATCACGGAACTCGATGACATCATCACGGAACTCGATGACCTCACAATGTAACACTATGACATCATCACGGAACTCGGTGACCTCACAATGTATCTCTATGACATCATCACGGAACTCGATGACCTCACAATGTATCTCTATGACATCATCACGGAACTCGATGAAATCACAATGTATCTCTATGACATCATCACGGAACTCGATGACCTCACAATGTATCTCTATGACATCATCACAGAACTCGATGACATCACAATGTAACACTATGACATCATCACGGAACTCTTTGACCTCACAATGTATCTCTATGACCATCACGGAACTCGATGACATCATAATGTAACACTATGACATCATCACAGAACTCGATGACCTCACAATGTATCTCTATGACATCATCACGGAACTCGATGACCTCACAATGTTTCTCTATGACATCATCACGGAACTCGATGACATCATCACGGAACTCGATGACCTCACAATGTAACACTATGACATCACCACGGAACTCGGTGACCTCACAATGTATCTCTATGACATCATCACAGAACTCGATGACCTCACAATGTATCTCTATGACATCATCACGGAACTCGATGACCTCACAATGTATCTCTATGACATCACGGAACTCGATGACCTCACAATGTTTCTCTATGACATCATCACGGAACTCGATGACCTCACAATGTATCTCTATGACATTATCACGGAACTCGATGACATCGTCACGGAACTCGATGACCTCACAATTTAACACTATGACATCACCACGGAACTCGGTGACCTCACAATGTAACACTATGACATCACCACGGAACTCGGTGACCTCACAATGTATCTCTATGACATCATCACAGAACTCGATGACCTCACAATGTATCTCTATGACATCATCACGGAACTCGATGACATCATCACGGAGCTTGATGACCTCACAATGTAACACTATGACATCATCACGGAACTCGATGACCTCACAATGTATCTCTATGACATTATCACGGAACTCGATGACCTCACAATGTATCTCTATGACATCATCACGGAACTCGATGACATCACGGAACTATATGACCTCACAATGTATCTCTATGACATCATCACGGAACTCGATGACCTCACAATGTATCTCTATGACATCATCACGGAACTCGACGACATCGTCATGGAACTCGGTGATCTCACAATGTACCTCTATGACATCATCACGGAACTCGATGACCTCACAATGTATCTATATGACATCATCACGGAACTCGATGACATCATCACGGAACTCGATGACCTCACAATGTAACACTATGACATCATCAGGGAACTCGGTGACCTCACAATGTATCTCTATGACATCATCGCGGAACTCGATGACATCACAATGTAACACTATGACATCATCACGGAACTCGACCTCACAATGTATCTCTATGACATCATCACGGAACTCGATGACATCACAATGTATCTCTATGACATCATCACGGAACTCGATGACCTCACAATGTATCTATAAGACATCATCTCGGAACTCGATAACCTCACAATGTTTCTCTATGACATCATCACGGAACTCGATGACCTCACAATGTATCTCTATGACATCATCACGGAACTCGATGACATCATCACGGAACTCGATGACCTCACAATGTATCTGTATGACATCATCACGGAACTCGATGACATCACAATGTAACTATGACATCATCACGGAACTCGATGACATCACAGAACTTGATGACCTCACAATGTATCCCTATGACATCATCACGGAACTCGATGACATCATCACAGAACTCGATGACATCATCACGGAAATCTATGACATCATCACGGAACTTGATGACCTCACAATGTTTCTCTATGACATCATCACGGAACTCGATGACATCACAATGTAACTATGACATCATCACGGAACTCGATGACATCACGGAACTATATGACCTCACAATGTATCTCTATGACATCATCACGGAACTCGATGACCTCACAATGTATCTCTATGACATCATCACGGAACTCGACGACATCGTCATGGAACTCGGTGATCTCACAATGTACCTCTATGACATCATCACGGAACTCGATGACCTCACAATGTATCTATATGACATCATCACGGAACTCGATGACATCATCACGGAACTCGATGACCTCACAATGTAACACTATGACATCATCAGGGAACTCGGTGACCTCACAATGTATCTCTATGACATCATCGCGGAACTCGATGACATCACAATGTAACACTATGACATCATCACGGAACTCGACCTCACAATGTATCTCTATGACATCATCACGGAACTCGATGACATCACAATGTATCTCTATGACATCATCACGGAACTCGATGACCTCACAATGTATCTCTAAGACATCATCACGGAACTCGATAACCTCACAATGTTTCTCTATGACATCATCACGGAACTCGATGACCTCACAATGTATCTCTATGACATCATCACGGAACTCGATGACATCATCACGGAACTCTATGACCTCACAATGTATCTGTATGACATCATCACGGAACTCGATGACATCACAATGTAACTATGACATCATCACGGAACTCGATGACATCACGGAACTTGATGCCCTCACAATGTATCCCTATGACATCATCACGGAACTCGATGACATCATCACGGAACTCCATGACCTCACAATGTAACACTATGACATCATCACGGAACTTGATGACCTCACAATGTTTCTCTATGACATCATCACGGAACTCGATGACATCACAATGTAACTATGACATCATCACGGAACTCGATGACATCACGGAACTATATGACCTCACAATGTATCTCTATGACATCATCACAGAACTCGATGACCTCACAATGTATCTCTATGACATCATCACGGAACTCGATGACATCGTCATGGAACTCGGTGACCTCACAATGTACCTCTATGACATCATCACGGAACTCGATGACCACACAATGTATCTATATGACATCATCACGGAACTCGATGACATCATCACGGAACTCGATGACCTCACAATGTAACACTATGACATCATCGCGGAACTCGATGACCTCACAATGTATCTCTATGACATCATTGCGGAACTCGATGACATCACAATGTAACACTATGACATCATCACGGAACTCGACCTCACAATGTATCTCTATGACATCATCACGGAACTCGATGACCTCACAATGTATCTCTATGACATCATCACGGAACTCGATGACATCACAATGTAACTATGACACCA
This sequence comes from Leptodactylus fuscus, assembly GCF_031893055.1. Lineage (NCBI taxonomy): Eukaryota > Metazoa > Chordata > Amphibia > Anura > Leptodactylidae > Leptodactylus > Leptodactylus fuscus. The sequence continues at coordinate 59,216 of NW_027440438.1, read as the reverse complement.
TCACGGAACTCGATGACCTCACAATGTAATTCTATGACATCATCACGGAACTTGATGACCTCACAATGTATCTTTATGACATCATCACGGAACTCGATGACATCATCACGGAACTCGATGACCTCACAATGTAACACTATGACATCATCACGGAACTCGGTGACCTCACAATGTATCTCTATGACATCATCATGGAACTCGATGACCTCACAATGTATATCTATGACATCATCACGGAACTCAATGACTTCACAATGTATCTCTATGACATCATCACGGAACTCGATGACATCATCACGGAACTCGATGACCTCACAATGTTTCTCTATGACATCATCACGGAACTCGATGACGTCACAATGTATCTCTATGGCATCATCACGGAACTCAATGACCTCACAATGTTTCTCTATGATATCATCACGGAAATCGATGACCTCACAATGTATTTCTATGACATCATCACGGAACTCGATGACATCACAATGTAACTATGACATCATCACGGTACTCGATGACATCACAATGTAACACTATGACATTATCACGGAACTCGATGACCTCACAATGTATCTCTATGACATCATCACGGAACTCGATGACATCACAATGTATCTCTATGACATCATCACGGAACTCGATGACCTCACAATGTATCTCTAAGACATCATCACGGAACTCGATAACCTCACAATGTTTCTCTATGACATCATCACGGAACTCGATGACCTCACAATGTATCTCTATGACATCATCACGGAACTCGATGACATCATCACGGAACTCTATGACCTCACAATGTATCTGTATGACATCATCACGGAACTCGATGACATCACAATGTAACTATGACATCATCACGGAACTCGATGACATCACGGAACTTGATGCCCTCACAATGTATCCCTATGACATCATCACGGAACTCGATGACATCATCACGGAACTCCATGACCTCACAATGGAACACTATGACATCATCACGGAACTTGATGACCTCACAATGTTTCTCTATGACATCATCACGGAACTCGATGACATCACAATGTAACTATGACATCATCACGGAACTCGATGACATCACGGAACTATATGACCTCACAATGTATCTCTATGACATCATCACAGAACTCGATGACCTCACAATTTATCTCTATGACATCATCACGGAACTCGATGACATCGTCATGGAACTCGGTGACCTCACAATGTACCTCTATGACATCATCACGGAACTCGATGACCTCACAATGTATCTATATGACATCATCACGGAACTCGATGACATCATCACGGAACTCGATGACCTCACAATGTAACACTATGACATCATCGCGGAACTCGATGACCTCACAATGTATCTCTATGACATCATTGCGGAACTCGATGACATCACAATGTAACACTATGACATCATCACGGAACTCGACCTCACAATGTATCTCTATGACATCATCACGGAACTCGATGACCTCACAATGTATCTCTATGACATCATCACGGAACTCGATGACATCACAATGTAACTATGACACCATCACGGAACTCGATGACCTCACAATGTAATTCTATGACATCATCACGGAACTTGATGACCTCACAATGTATCTTTATGACATCATCACGGAACTCGATGACATCATCACGGAACTCGATGACCTCACAATGTAACACTATGACATCATCACGGAACTCGGTGACCTCACAATGTATCTCTATGACATCATCACGGAACTCGATGAACTCACAATGTATATCTATGACATCATCACGGAACTCAATGACTTCACAATGTATCTCTATGACATCATCACGGAACTCGATGACATCATCACGGAACTCGATGACCTCACAATGTTTCTCTATGACATCATCACGGAACTCGATGACGTCACAATGTATCTCTATGGCATCATCACGGAACTCAATGACCTCACAATGTTTCTCTATGATATCATCACGGAAATCGATGACCTCACAATGTATTTCTATGACATCATCACGGAACTCGATGACATCACAATGTAACTATGACATCATCACGGTACTCGATGACATCACAATGTAACACTATGACATTATCACGGAACTCGATGACCTCACAATGTATCTCTATGACATCATCACGGAACTCGATGACCGCACAATGTATCTCTATGACATCATCACGGAACTCGATGACATCATCACGGAACTCGATGACCTCACAATGTATCTCTATGACATCATCATGGAACTCGATGACCTCACAATGTATCTCTATGACATCACCACGGAACTCGATGACCTCACAATGTATCTCTATGACATCATCACGGAACTCGATGACCTCACAATGTTTCTCTATGACATCATCACGGACCTCGATGACCTCTCAATGTATCTCTATGACATCATCACGGAACTCGATGACATCACAATGTAACTATGACATCATCACAGAACTCGATGACATCACAATGTATATCTATGACATCATCACGGAACTCGATGACCTCACAATGTAACACTATGACATCATCACGGAACTCGATGACCTCACAATGTATCTCTATGACATCATCACGGAACTCGATGACCTCACAATGTATCTCTATGACATCATCACGGAACTCGATGACCTCACAATGTTTCTCTATGACATCATCACGGAACTCAATGACCTCACGATGTATCTCTATGACATCATCACGGAACTCGATGACATCATCACGGAACTCGATGACCTCACAATGTAACACTATGACATCACCACGGAACTCGGTGACCTCACAATGTATCTCTATGACATCATCACGGAACTCGATGACCTCACGATGTATCTCTATGACATCATCGCGGAACTCGATGACATCATCACGGAGATCGATGACCTCACAATGTAACACTATGACATCATCACGGAACTAGATGACCTCACAATGTATCTCTATGACATCATCACGGAACTCGATGACATCACAATGTAACACTATGACATCATCACAGAACTTGATGACCTCACAAGGTATCTCTATGACATCATCACGGAACTCGATGACCTCACAATGTATCTCTATGACATCATCACGGAACTCGGTGACCTCACAATGTATCTCTATGACATCATCACGGAACTCGATGACCTCACAATGTATCTCTATGACATCATCACGGAACTCGATGAAATCACAATGTATCTCTATGACATCATCACGGAACTCGATGACCTCACAATGTATCTCTATGATATCATCACAGAACTCGATGACATCACAATGTAACACTATGACATCATCACGGAACTCTTTGACCTCACAATGTATCTCTATGACCATCACGGAACTCGATGACATCATAATGTAACACTATGACATCATCACAGAACTCGATGACCTCACAATCTATCTCTATGACGTCATCACAGAACTCGATGACCTCACAATGTTTCTCTATGACATCATCACGGAACTCGATGACATCATCACGGAACTCGATGACCTCACAATGTAACACTATGACATCATCACGGAACTCGGTGACCTCACAATGTATCTCTATGACATCATCACGGAACTCGATGACCTCACAATGTATCTTTATGACATCATCACGGAACTCGATGAAATCACAATGTATCTCTATGACATCATCACGGAACTCGATGACCTCACAATGTATCTCTATGACATCATCACAGAACTCGATGACATCACAATGTAACACTATGACATCATCACGGAACTCTTTGACCTCACAATGTATCTCTATGACCATCACGGAACTCGATGACATCATAATGTAACACTATGACATCATCACAGAACTCGATGACCTCACAATGTATCTCTATGACATCATCACGGAACTCGATGACCTCACAATGTTTCTCTATGACATCATCACGGACCTCGATGACCTCTCAATGTATCTCTATGACATCATCACGGAACTCGATGACATCACAATGTAACTATGACATCATCACAGAACTCGATGACCTCACAATGTATATCTATGACATCATCACGGAACTCGATGACTTCACAATGTATCTCTATGACATCATCACGGAACTCGATGACATCATCACGGAACTCGATGACCTCACAATGTTTCTCTATGACATCATCACGGAACTCGATGACGTCACAATGTATCTCTATGACATCATCACGGAACTCGATGACCTCACAATGTATCTATATGACATCATCACGGAACTCGATGACATCATCACGGAACTCGATGACCTCACAATGTAACACTATGACATCATCGCGGAACTCGATGACCTCACAATGTATCTCTATGACATCATTGCGGAACTCGATGACATCACAATGTAACACTATGACATCATCACGGAACTCGACCTCACAATGTATCTCTATGACATCATCACGGAACTCGATGACCTCACAATGTATCTCTATGACATCATCACGGAACTCGATGACATCACAATGTAACTATGACACCATCACGGAACTCGATGACCTCACAATGTAATTCTATGACATCATCACGGAACTTGATGACCTCACAATGTATCTTTATGACATCATCACGGAACTCGATGACATCATCACGGAACTCGATGACCTCACAATGTAACACTATGACATCATCACGGAACTCGGTGACCTCACAATGTATCTCTATGACATCATCACGGAACTCGATGACCTCACAATGTATATCTATGACATCATCACGGAACTCAATGACTTCACAATGTATCTCTATGACATCATCACGGAACTCGATGACATCATCACGGAACTCGATGACCTCACAATGTTTCTCTATGACATCATCACGGAACTCGATGACGTCACAATGTATCTCTATGGCATCATCACGGAACTCAATGACCTCACAATGTTTCTCTATGATATCATCACGGAAATCGATGACCTCACAATGTATTTCTATGACATCATCACGGAACTCGATGACATCACAATGTAACTATGACATCATCACGGTACTCGATGACATCACAATGTAACACTATGACATTATCACGGAACTCGATGACCTCACAATGTATCTCTATGACATCATCACGGAACTCGATGACCGCACAATGTATCTCTATGACATCATCACGGAACTCGATGACATCATCACGGAACTCGATGACCTCACAATGTATCTCTATGACATCATCATGGAACTCGATGACCTCACAATGTATCTCTATGACATCACCACGGAACTCGATGACCTCACAATGTATCTCTATGACATCATCACGGAACTCGATGACCTCACAATGTTTCTCTATGACATCATCACGGACCTCGATGACCTCTCAATGTATCTCTATGACATCATCACGGAACTCGATGACATCACAATGTAACTATGACATCATCACAGAACTCGATGACATCACAATGTATATCTATGACATCATCACGGAACTCGATGACCTCACAATGTAACACTATGACATCATCACGGAACTCGATGACCTCACAATGTATCTCTATGACATCATCACGGAACTCGATGACCTCACAATGTATCTCTATGACATCATCACGGAACTCGATGACCTCACAATGTTTCTCTATGACATCATCACGGAACTCAATGACCTCACGATGTATCTCTATGACATCATCACGGAACTCGATGACATCATCACGGAACTCGATGACCTCACAATGTAACACTATGACATCACCACGGAACTCGGTGACCTCACAATGTATCTCTATGACATCATCACGGAACTCGATGACCTCACAATGTATCTCTATGACATCATCGCGGAACTCGATGACATCATCACGGAGATCGATGACCTCACAATGTAACACTATGACATCATCACGGAACTAGATGACCTCACAATGTATCTCTATGACATCATCACGGAACTCGATGACATCACAATGTAACACTATGACATCATCACAGAACTTGATGACCTCACAAGGTATCTCTATGACATCATCACGGAACTCGATGACCTCACAATGTATCTCTATGACATCATCACGGAACTCGGTGACCTCACAATGTATCTCTATGACATCATCACGGAACTCGATGACCTCACAATGTATCTCTATGACATCATCACGAAACTCGATGAAATCACAATGTATCTCTATGACATCATCACGGAACTCGATGACCTCACAATGTATCTCTATGATATCATCACAGAACTCGATGACATCACAATGTAACACTATGACATCATCACGGAACTCTTTGACCTCACAATGTATCTCTATGACCATCACGGAACTCGATGACATCATAATGTAACACTATGACATCATCACAGAACTCGATGACCTCACAATGTATCTCTATGACGTCATCACAGAACTCGATGACCTCACAATGTTTCTCTATGACATCATCACGGAACTCGATGACATCATCACGGAACTCGATGACCTCACAATGTAACACTATGACATCATCACGGAACTCGGTGACCTCACAATGTATCTCTATGACATCATCACGGAACTCGATGACCTCACAATGTATCTCTATGACATCATCACGGAACTCGATGAAATCACAATGTATCTCTATGACATCATCACGGAACTCGATGACCTCACAATGTATCTCTATGACATCATCACAGAACTCGATGACATCACAATGTAACACTATGACATCATCACGGAACTCTTTGACCTCACAATGTATCTCTATGACCATCACGGAACTCGATGACATCATAATGTAACACTATGACATCATCACAGAACTCGATGACCTCACAATGTATCTCTATGACATCATCACGGAACTCGATGACCTCACAATGTTTCTCTTTGACATCATCACGGACCTCGATGACCTCTCAATGTATCTCTATGACATCATCACGGAACTCGATGACATCACAATGTAACTATGACATCATCACAGAACTCGATGACCTCACAATGTATATCTATGACATCATCACGGAACTCGATGACTTCACAATGTATCTCTATGACATCATCACGGAACTCGATGACATCATCACGGAACTCGATGACCTCACAATGTTTCTCTATGACATCATCACGGAACTCGATGACGTCACAATGTATCTCTATGACATCATCACGGAACTCGATGACCTCACAATGTATCTCTATGTCATCATCACGGAACTCGATGACATCACAATGTAACTATGACATCATCACGGAACTCGGTGACCTCAAAATGTATCTCTATGACATCATTACGGAACTCGATGACCTCACAATGTATCTCTAAGACATCATCACGGAACTCGATAACCTCACAATGTTTCTCTATGACATCATCACGGAACTCGATGACCTCACAATGTATCTCTATGACATCATCACGGAACTCGATGGCATCACAATGTAACACTATGACATCATCACGGAACTTGATGACCTCACAATGTATCTCTATGACATCATCACGGAACTCGATGACCTCACAATGTATCTGTATGACATCATCACGGAACTCGATGACATCACAATGTAACTATGACATCATCACGGAACTCGATGACATCACGGAACTTGATGACCTCACAATGTATCTCTATGACATCATCACGGAACTCGATGACATCATCACGGAACTCGATGACATCACAATGTTTCGCTATGACATCATCACGGAACTCGATGACATCACAATGTAACTATGACACCATTACGGAACTCGATGACCTCACAATGTAATTCTATGACATCATCACGGAACTTGATGACCTCACAATGTATCTTTATGACATCATCACGGAACTCGATGACATCATCACGGAACTCGATGACCTCACAATGTAACACTATGACATCATCACGGAACTCGGTGACCTCACAATGTATCTCTATGACATCATCACAGAACTCGATGACCTCACAATGTATATCTATGACATCATCACAGAAGTCGATGACATCATCACGGAACTCGATGACCTCACAATGTATATCTATGACATCATCACGGAACTCAATGACTTCACAATGTATCTCTATGACATCATCACGGAACTCGATGACATCATCACGGAACTCGGTGACCTCACAATATATGTCTATGACATAACCACGGAGCTTGATGACCTCACAATGTATCTCTATGACATCATCACAGAACTCGATGACATCATCACGGAACTCGATGACATCATCACGGAACTCGATGACCTCACAATTTCACACTATGACATCATCACGGAACTCGATGACCTCACAATGTATCTCTATGACATCATCACGGAACTCGACGACATCGTCATGGAACTCGGTGACCTCACAATGTATCTCTATGACATCATTGCGGAACTCGATGACATCACAATGTAACACTATGACATCATCACAGAACTCAATGACCTCACAAGGTATCTCTATGACATCATCACGGAACTCGATGACCTCACAATGTATCTCTATGACATCATCACGGAACTCGGTGACCTCACAATGTATCTCTATGACATCATCACGGAACTCGATGACCTCACAATGTATCTCTATGACATCATCACGGAACTCGATGATCTCACAATGTAACACTATGACATCATCACGGAACTCGGTGACCTCACAATGTATCTCTATGACATCATCACGGAACTCGATGACCTCACAATGTATCTCTATGACATCATCACGGAACTCGATGACCTCACAATGTAACACTATAACATCATCACGGAACTCGATGACCTCACAATGTATCTCTATGACATCATCACGGAACTCGATGACATCACAATGTAACACTATGACATCATCACAGAACTCGATGACCTCACAAGGTATCTCTATGACATCATCACGGAACTCGATGACATCACAATGTAACTATGACATCATCACGGAACTCGATGACATCACGGAACTATATGACCTCACAATGTATCTCTATGACATCATCACGGAACTCGATGACCTCACAATGTATCTCTATGACATCATCACGGAACTCGACGACATCGTCATGGAACTCGGTGATCTCACAATGTACCTCTATGACATCATCACGGAACTCGATGACCTCACAATGTATCTATATGACATCATCACGGAACTCGATGACATCATCACGGAACTCGATGACCTCACAATGTAACACTATGACATCATCAGGGAACTCGGTGACCTCACAATGTATCTCTATGACATCATCGCGGAACTCGATGACATCACAATGTAACACTATGACATCATCACGGAACTCGACCTCACAATGTATCTCTATGACATCATCACGGAACTCGATGACATCACAATGTATCTCTATGACATCATCATGGAACTCGATGACCTCACAATGTATCTCTAAGACATCATCACGGAACTCGATAACCTCACAATGTTTCTCTATGACATCATCACGGAACTCGATGACCTCACAATGTATCTCTATGACATCATCACGGAACTCGATGACATCATCACGGAACTCTATGACCTCACAATGTATCTGTATGACATCATCACGGAACTCGATGACATCACAATGTAACTATGACATCATCACGGAACTCGATGACATCACGGAACTTGATGCCCTCACAATGTATCCCTATGACATCATCACGGAACTCGATGACATCATCACGGAACTCCATGACCTCACAATGTAACACTATGACATCATCACGGAACTTGATGACCTCACAATGTTTCTCTATGACATCATCACGGAACTCGATGACATCACAATGTAACTATGACATCATCACGGAACTCGATGACATCACGGAACTATATGACCTCACAATGTAACACTATGACATCATCAGGGAACTCGGTGACCTCACAATGTATCTCTATGACATCATCGCGGAACTCGATGACATCACAATGTAACACTATGACATCATCACGGAACTCGACCTCACAATGTATCTCTATGACATCATCACGGAACTCGATGACCTCACAATGTATCTCTATGACATCATCACGGAACTCGATGACATCACAATGTAACTATGACACCATCACGGAACTCGATGACCTCACAATGTAATTCTATGACATCATCACGGAACTTGATGACCTCACAATGTATCTTTATGACATCATCACGGAACTCGATGACATCATCACGGAACTCGATGACCTCACAATGTAACACTATGACATCATCACGGAACTCGGTGACCTCACAATGTATCTCTATGACATCATCACGGAACTCGATGACCTCACAATGTATATCTATGACATCATCACGGAACTCAATGACTTCACAATGTATCTCTATGACATCATCACGGAACTCGATGACATCATCACGGAACTCGATGACCTCACAATGTATCTCTATGACATCATCACGGAACTCGATGACCTCACAATGTTTCTCTTTGACATCATCACGGACCTCGATGACCTCTCAATGTATCTCTATGACATCATCACGGAACTCGATGACATCACAATGTAACTATGACATCATCACAGAACTCGATGACCTCACAATGTATATCTATGACATCATCACGGAACTCGATGACTTCACAATGTATCTCTATGACATCATCACGGAACTCGATGACATCATCACGGAACTCGATGACCTCACAATGTTTCTCTATGACATCATCACGGAACTCGATGACGTCACAATGTATCTCTATGACATCATCACGGAACTCGATGACCTCACAATGTATCTCTATGTCATCATCACGGAACTCGATGACCTCACAATGTATCTCTATGACATCATCACGGAACTCGATGACCTCACAATGTATCTCTATGACATCATCACGGAACTCGATGATCTCACAATGTAACACTATGACATCATCACGGAACTCGGTGACCTCACAATGTATCTCTATGACATCATCACGGAACTCGATGACCTCACAATGTAACACTATGACATCATCACGGAACTCGACCTCACAATGTATCTGTATGACATCATCACGGAACTCGATGACATCACAATGTAACTATGACATCATCACGGAACTCGATGACATCACGGAACTTGATGACCTCACAATGTATCTCTATGACATCATCACGGAACTCGATGACATCATCACGGAACTCGATGACATCACAATGTTTCTCTATGACATCATCACGGAACTCGATGACATCACAATGTAACTATGACACCATTACGGAACTCGATGACCTCACATTGTAATTCTATGACATCATCACGGAACTTGATGACCTCACAATGTATCTTTATGACATCATCACGGAACTCGATGACATCATCACGGAACTCGATGACCTCACAATGTAACACTATGACATCATCACGGAACTCGGTGACCTCACAATGTATCTCTATGACATCATCACAGAACTCGATGACCTCACAATGTATATCTATGACATCATCACAGAAGTCGATGACATCATCACGGAACTCGATGACCTCACAATGTATATCTATGACATCATCACGGAACTCAATGACTTCACAATGTATCTCTATGACATCATCACGGAACTCGATGACATCATCACGGAACTCGGTGACCTCACAATATATGTCTATGACATAACCACGGAGCTTGATGACCTCACAATGTATCTCTATGACATCATCACAGAACTCGATGACATCATCACGGAACTCGATGACATCATCACGGAACTCGATGACCTCACAATTTCACACTATGACATCATCACGGAACTCGATGACCTCACAATGTATCTCTATGACATCATCACGGAACTCGACGACATCGTCATGGAACTCGGTGACCTCACAATGTATCTCTATGACATCATTGCGGAACTCGATGACATCACAATGTAACACTATGACATCATCACAGAACTCAATGACCTCACAAGGTATCTCTATGACATCATCACGGAACTCGATGACCTCACAATGTATCTCTATGACATCATCACGGAACTCGGTGACCTCACAATGTATCTCTATGACATCATCACGGAACTCGATGACCTCACAATGTATCTCTATGACATCATCACGGAACTCGATGATCTCACAATGTAACACTATGACATCATCACGGAACTCGGTGACCTCACAATGTATCTCTATGACATCATCACGGAACTCGATGACCTCACAATGTATCTCTATGACATCATCACGGAACTCGATGACCTCACAATGTAACACTATAACATCATCACGGAACTCGATGACCTCACAATGTATCTCTATGACATCATCACGGAACTCGATGACATCACAATGTAACACTATGACATCATCACAGAACTCGATGACCTCACAAGGTATCTCTATGACATCATCACGGAACTCAATGACCTCACAATGTATCTCTATGACATCATCACGGAACTCGGTGACCTCACAATGTATCTCTATGACATCATCACGGAACTCGATGACATCACAATGTAACACTATGACATCATCACAGAACTCGATGACCTCACAAGGTATCTCTATGACATCATCACGGAACTCGATGACCTCACAATGTATCTATATGACATCATCACGGAACTCGATGACATCATCACGGAACTCGATGACCTCACAATGTAACACTATGACATCATCAGGGAACTCGGTGACCTCACAATGTATCTCTATGACATCATCGCGGAACTCGATGACATCACAATGTAACACTATGACATCATCACGGAACTCGACCTCACAATGTATCTCTATGACATCATCACGGAACTCGATGACATCACAATGTATCTCTATGACATCATCACGGAACTCGATGACCTCACAATGTATCTATAAGACATCATCTCGGAACTCGATAACCTCACAATGTTTCTCTATGACATCATCACGGAACTCGATGACCTCACAATGTATCTCTATGACATCATCACGGAACTCGATGACATCATCACGGAACTCAATGACCTCACAATGTATCTGTATAACATCATCACGGAACTCGATGACATCACAATGTAACTATGACATCATCACGGAACTCGATGACATCACAGAACTTGATGACCTCACAATATATCCCTATGACATCATCACGGAACTCGATGACATCATCACGGAACTCGATGACATCATCACGGAACTCTATTACATCATCACGGAACTTGATGACCTCACAATGTTTCTCTATGACATCATCACGGAACTCGATGACATCACAATGTAACTATGACATAATCACGGAACTCGATGACATCACGGAACTATATGACCTCACAATGTATCTCTATGACATCATCACGGAACTCGATGACCTCACAATGTATCTCTATGACATCATCACGGAACTCGACGACATCGTCATGGAACTCGGTGATCTCACAATGTACCTCTATGACATCATCACGGAACTCGATGACCTCACAATGTATCTATATGACATCATCACGGAACTCGATGACATCATCACGGAACTCGATGACCTCACAATGTAACACTATGACATCATCAGGGAACTCGGTGACCTCACAATGTATCTCTATGACATCATCACAGAACTCGATGACATCACAATGTAACACTATGACATCATCACGGAACTCGACCTCACAATGTATCTCTATGACATCATCACGGAACTCGATGACATCACAATGTATCTCTATGACATCATCACGGAACTCGATGACCTCACAATGTATCTCTAAGACATCATCACGGAACTCGATAACCTCACAATGTTTCTCTATGACATCATCACGGAACTCGATGACCTCACAATGTATCTCTATGACATCATCACGGAACTCGATGACATCATCACGGAACTCTATGACCTCACAATGTATCTGTATGACATCATCACGGAACTCGATGACATCACAATGTAACTATGACATCATCACGGAACTCGATGACATCACGGAACTTGATGCCCTCACAATGTATCCCTATGACATCATCACGGAACTCGATGACATCATCACGGAACTCCATGACCTCACAATGTAACACTATGACATCATCACGGAACTTGATGACCTCACAATGTTTCTCTATGACATCATCACGGAACTCGATGACATCACAATGTAACTATGACATCATCACGGAACTCGATGACATCACGGAACTATATGACCTCACAATGTATCTCTATGACATCATCAAAGAACTCGATGACCTCACAATGTATCTCTATGACATCATCACGGAACTCGATGACATCGTCATGGAACTCGGTGACCTCACAATGTACCTCTATGACATCATCACGGAACTCGATGACCTCACAATGTATCTATATGACATCATCACGGAACTCGATGACATCATCACGGAACTCGATGACCTCACAATGTAACACTATGACATCATCGCGGAACTCGATGACCTCACAATGTATCTCTATGACATCATTGCGGAACTCGATGACATCACAATGTAACACTATGACATCATCACGGAACTCGACCTCACAATGTATCTCTATGACATCATCACGGAACTCGATGACCTCACAATGTATCTCTATGACATCATCACGGAACTCGATGACATCACAATGTAACTATGACACCATCACGGAACTCGATGACCTCACAATGTAATTCTATGACATCATCACGGAACTTGATGACCTCACAATGTATCTTTATGACATCATCACGGAACTCGATGACATCATCACGGAACTCGATGACCTCACAATGTAACACTATGACATCATCACGGAACTCGGTGACCTCACAATGTATCTCTATGACATCATCACGGAACTCGATGACCTCACAATGTATATCTATGACATCATCACGGAACTCAATGACTTCACAATGTATCTCTATGACATCATCACGGAACTCGATGACATCATCACGGAACTCGATGACCTCACAATGTTTCTCTATGACATCATCACGGAACTCGATGACGTCACAATGTATCTCTATGGCATCATCACGGAACTCAATGACCTCACAATGTTTCTCTATGATATCATCACGGAAATCGATGACCTCACAATGTATTTCTATGACATCATCACGGAACTCGATGACATCACAATGTAACTATGACATCATCACGGTACTCGATGACATCACAATGTAACACTATGACATTATCACGGAACTCGATGACCTCACAATGTATCTCTATGACATCATCACGGAACTCGATGACCGCACAATGTATCTCTATGACATCATCACGGAACTCGATGACATCATCACGGAACTCGATGACCTCACAATGTATCTCTATGACATCATCATGGAACTCGATGACCTCACAATGTATCTCTATGACATCACCACAGAACTCGATGACCTCACAATGTATCTCTATGACATCATCACGGAACTCGATGACCTCACAATGTTTCTCTATGACATCATCACGGACCTCGATGACCTCTCAATGTATCTCTATGACATCATCACGGAACTCGATGACATCACAATGTAACTATGACATCATCACAGAACTCGATGACATCACAATGTATATCTATGACATCATCACGGAACTCGATGACCTCACAATGTAACACTATGACATCATCACGGAACTCGATGACCTCACAATGTATCTCTATGACATCATCACGGAACTCGATGACCTCACAATGTATCTCTATGACATCATCACGGAACTCGATGACCTCACAATGTTTCTCTATGACATCATCACGGAACTCAATGACCTCACGATGTATCTCTATGACATCATCACGGAACTCGATGACATCATCACGGAACTCGATGACCTCACAATGTAACACTATGACATCACCACGGAACTCGGTGACCTCACAATGTATCTCTATGACATCATCACGGAACTCGATGACCTCACAATGTATCTCTATGACATCATCGCGGAACTCGATGACATCATCACGGAGATCGATGACCTCACAATGTAACACTATGACATCATCACGGAACTAGATGACCTCAC
Source organism: Leptodactylus fuscus (assembly GCF_031893055.1). NCBI lineage: Eukaryota > Metazoa > Chordata > Amphibia > Anura > Leptodactylidae > Leptodactylus > Leptodactylus fuscus. The sequence goes on along the minus strand of NW_027440438.1, from coordinate 43,376 downwards.
AATGTATCTCTATGACATCATCACGGAACTCGATGACATCACAATGTAACACTATGACATCATCACAGAACTTGATGACCTCACAAGGTATCTCTATGACATCATCACGGAACTCGATGACCTCACAATGTATCTCTATGACATCATCACGGAACTCGGTGACCTCACAATGTATCTCTATGACATCATCACGGAACTCGATGACCTCACAATGTATCTCTATGACATCATCACGAAACTCGATGAAATCACAATGTATCTCTATGACATCATCACGGAACTCGATGACCTCACAATGTATCTCTATGATATCATCACAGAACTCGATGACATCACAATGTAACACTATGACATCATCACGGAACTCTTTGACCTCACAATGTATCTCTATGACCATCACGGAACTCGATGACATCATAATGTAACACTATGACATCATCACAGAACTCGATGACCTCACAATGTATCTCTATGACGTCATCACAGAACTCGATGACCTCACAATGTTTCTCTATGACATCATCACGGAACTCGATGACATCATCACGGAACTCGATGACCTCACAATTTCACACTATGACATCATCACGGAACTCGGTGACCTCACAATGTATCTCTATGACATCATCACGGAACTCGATGACCTCACAATGTATCTCTATGACATCATCACGGAACTCGATGAAATCACAATGTATCTCTATGACATCATCACGGAACTCGATGACCTCACAATGTATCTCTATGACATCATCACAGAACTCGATGACATCACAATGTAACACTATGACATCATCACGGAACTCTTTGACCTCACAATGTATCTCTATGACCATCACGGAACTCGATGACATCATAATGTAACACTATGACATCATCACAGAACTCGATGACCTCACAATGTATCTCTATGACATCATCACGGAACTCGATGACCTCACAATGTTTCTCTTTGACATCATCACGGACCTCGATGACCTCTCAATGTATCTCTATGACATCATCACGGAACTCGATGACATCACAATGTAACTATGACATCATCACAGAACTCGATGACCTCACAATGTATATCTATGACATCATCACGGAACTCGATGACTTCACAATGTATCTCTATGACATCATCACGGAACTCGATGACATCATCACGGAACTCGATGACCTCACAATGTTTCTCTATGACATCATCACGGAACTCGATGACGTCACAATGTATCTCTATGACATCATCACGGAACTCGATGACCTCACAATGTATCTCTATGTCATCATCACGGAACTCGATGACATCACAATGTAACTATGACATCATCACGGAACTCGGTGACCTCAAAATGTATCTCTATGACATCATTACGGAACTCGATGACCTCACAATGTATCTCTAAGACATCATCACGGAACTCGATAACCTCACAATGTTTCTCTATGACATCATCACGGAACTCGATGACCTCACAATGTATCTCTATGACATCATCACGGAACTCGATGGCATCACAATGTAACACTATGACATCATCACGGAACTTGATGACCTCACAATGTATCTCTATGACATCATCACGGAACTCGATGACCTCACAATGTATCTCTATGACATCATTACGGAACTTGATGACCTCACAATGTATCTCTATGACATCATCACGGAACTCGATGACATCATCACGGAACTCGATGACATCACAATGTTTCGCTATGACATCATCACGGAACTCGATGACATCACAATGTAACTATGACACCATTACGGAACTCGATGACCTCACAATGTAATTCTATGACATCATCACGGAACTTGATGACCTCACAATGTATCTTTATGACATCATCACGGAACTCGATGACATCATCACGGAACTCGATGACCTCACAATGTAACACTATGACATCATCACGGAACTCGGTGACCTCACAATGTATCTCTATGACATCATCACAGAACTCGATGACCTCACAATGTATATCTATGACATCATCACAGAAGTCGATGACATCATCACGGAACTCGATGACCTCACAATGTATATCTATGACATCATCACGGAACTCAATGACTTCACAATGTATCTCTATGACATCATCACGGAACTCGATGACATCATCACGGAACTCGGTGACCTCACAATATATGTCTATGACATAACCACGGAGCTTGATGACCTCACAATGTATCTCTATGACATCATCACAGAACTCGATGACATCATCACGGAACTCGATGACATCATCACGGAACTCGATGACCTCACAATTTCACACTATGACATCATCACGGAACTCGATGACCTCACAATGTATCTCTATGACATCATCACGGAACTCGACGACATCGTCATGGAACTCGGTGACCTCACAATGTATCTCTATGACATCATTGCGGAACTCGATGACATCACAATGTAACACTATGACATCATCACAGAACTCAATGACCTCACAAGGTATCTCTATGACATCATCACGGAACTCGATGACCTCACAATGTATCTCTATGACATCATCACGGAACTCGGTGACCTCACAATGTATCTCTATGACATCATCACGGAACTCGATGACCTCACAATGTATCTCTATGACATCATCACGGAACTCGATGATCTCACAATGTAACACTATGACATCATCACGGAACTCGTTGACCTCACAATGTATCTCTATGACATCATCACGGAACTCGATGACCTCACAATGTATCTCTATGACATCATCACGGAACTCGATGACCTCACAATGTAACACTATAACATCATCACGGAACTCGATGACCTCACAATGTATCTCTATGACATCATCACGGAACTCGATGACATCACAATGTAACACTATGACATCATCACAGAACTCGATGACCTCACAAGGTATCTCTATGACATCATCACGGAACTCAATGACCTCACAATGTATCTCTATGACATCATCACGGAACTCGGTGACCTCACAATGTATCTCTATGACATCATCACGGAACTCGATGACATCACAATGTAACACTATGACATCATCACAGAACTCGATGACCTCACAAGGTATCTCTATGACATCATCATGGAACTCGATGACCTCACAATGTATCTCTATGACATCATCACGGAACTCGATGACCTCACAATGTATCTCTATGACATCATCATAGAACTCGATGACATCACAATGTATCTCTATGACATCATCACGGAACTCGATGACCTCACAATGTATCTCTATGACATCATCACGGATCTCGATGACATCACAATGTAACACTATGACATCATCACAGAACTCGATGACCTCACAATGTAACTCTATGACATCATCACGGAACTCGATGACCTCACAATGTTTCTCTATGACATCATCACGGAACTCGATGACCTCACAATGTATCTCTATGACATTATCACGGAACTCGATGATCTCACAATGTATCTCTATGACATCATCACGGAACTCGATGACCTCACAATGTATCTCTATGACATCATAACGGAACTCGATGACCTCACAATGTATCTCTATGACAACATCACGGAACTGGAAGACATCACAATTTAACACGATGACATCATCACAGAACTCGATGACCTCACAATGTATCTCTATGACATCATCACAGAACTCGATGACCTCACAATGTTTCTCTATGACATCATCACGGAACTCGATGACCTCACAATGTATCTCTATGACATCATCTCGGAACTCGATGACATCATCACGGAACTCGATGATCTCACAATGTAACACTATGACATCATCACGGAACTCGGTGACCTCACAATGTATCTCTATGACATCATCACGGAACTCGATGACCTCACAATGTATCTCTATGACATCATCACGGAACTCGATGACCTCACAATGTAACACTATAACATCATCACGGAACTCGATGACCTCACAATGTATCTCTATGACAGCATCACGGAACTGGATGACATCACAATGTAACACTATGACATCATCACAGAACTCGATGACCTCACAATGTATCTCTATGACATCATCACGGAACTCGATGACCTCACAATGTTTCTCTATGACATCATCACGGAACTCAATGACCTCACAATGTATCTCTATGACATCATCACGGAACTCAATGATATCATCACGGAACTCAATGACCTCATAATGTAACACTATGACATCATCACGGAAATCGGTGACCTCACAATGTATCTCTATGACATCATCACGGAACTCGATGACCTCACAATGTTTCTCTATGACATCATCACGGAACTCGATGACCTCACAATGTATCTCTATGACATCATCTCGGAACTCGATGACATCATCACGGAACTCGATGACCTCACAATGTAACACTATAACATCATCACGGAACTCGATGACCTCACAATGTATCTCTATGACATCATCACGGAACTGGATGACATCACAATGTAACACTATGACATCATCACAGAACTCGATGACCTCACAATGTATCTCTATGACATCATCACGGAACTCGATGACCTCACAATGTTTCTCTATGACATCATCACGGAACTCGATGACCTCACAATGTATCTCTATGACATCATCACGGAACTCGATGACATCATCACGGAACTCAATGACCTCATAATGTAACACTATGACATCATCACGGAAATCGGTGACCTCACAATGTATCTCTATGACATCATCACGGAACTCGATGACCTCACAATGTTTCTCTATGACATCATCACGGAACTCGATGACATCACAATGTAACTATGACATCATCACGTAACTCGATGACATCACGGAACTCGGTGACCTCACAATGTATCTCTATGACATCATCACGGAACTCGATGACCTCACAATGTTTCTCTATGACATCATTACGGAACTCGATGACCTCACAATGTATCTCTATGACATCATCACGGAACTCGATGACATCATAATGTAACACTATGACATCATCACAGAACTCGATGACCTCACAATGTATCTCTATGACATCATCACAGAACTCGATGACCTCACAATGTTTCTCTATGACATCATCACGGAACTCGATGACATCATCACGGAACTCGATGACCTCACAATGTAACACTATGACATCATCACGGAACTCGGTGACCTCACAATGTATCTCTATGACATCATCACGGAACTCGATGACCTCACAATGTATCTCTATGACATCATCACGGAACTCGATGAAATCACAATGTATCTCTATGACATCATCACGGAACTCGATGACCTCACAATGTATCTCTATGACATCATCACAGAACTCGATGACATCACAATGTAACACTATGACATCATCACGGAACTCTTTGACCTCACAATGTATCTCTATGACCATCACGGAACTCGATGACATCATAATGTAACACTATGACATCATCACAGAACTCGATGACCTCACAATGTATCTCTATGACATCATCACGGAACTCGATGACCTCACAATGTTTCTCTATGACATCATCACGGAACTCGATGACATCATCACGGAACTCGATGACCTCACAATGTAACACTATGACATCACCACGGAACTCGGTGACCTCACAATGTATCTCTATGACATCATCACAGAACTCGATGACCTCACAATGTATCTCTATGACATCATCACGGAACTCGATGACCTCACAATGTATCTCTATGACATCACGGAACTCGATGACCTCACAATGTTTCTCTATGACATCATCACGGAACTCGATGACCTCACAATGTATCTCTATGACATTATCACGGAACTCGATGACATCGTCACGGAACTCGATGACCTCACAATTTAACACTATGACATCACCACGGAACTCGGTGACCTCACAATGTAACACTATGACATCACCACGGAACTCGGTGACCTCACAATGTATCTCTATGACATCATCACAGAACTCGATGACCTCACAATGTATCTCTATGACATCATCACGGAACTCGATGACATCATCACGGAGCTTGATGACCTCACAATGTAACACTATGACATCATCACGGAACTCGATGACCTCACAATGTATCTCTATGACATTATCACGGAACTCGATGACCTCACAATGTATCTCTATGACATCATCACGGATCTCGATGACATCACAATGTAACACTATGACATCATCACAGAACTCGATGACCTCACAATGTAACTCTATGACATCATCACGGAACTCGATGACCTCACAATGTTTCTCTATGACATCATCACGGAACTCGATGACCTCACAATGTATCTCTATGACATTATCACGGAACTCGATGATCTCACAATGTATCTCTATGACATCATCACGGAACTCGATGACCTCACAATGTATCTCTATGACATCATAACGGAACTCGATGACCTCACAATGTATCTCTATGACAACATCACGGAACTGGAAGACATCACAATTTAACACGATGACATCATCACAGAACTCGATGACCTCACAATGTATCTCTATGACATCATCACAGAACTCGATGACCTCACAATGTTTCTCTATGACATCATCACGGAACTCGATGACCTCACAATGTATCTCTATGACATCATCTCGGAACTCGATGACATCATCACGGAACTCGATGATCTCACAATGTAACACTATGACATCATCACGGAACTCGGTGACCTCACAATGTATCTCTATGACATCATCACGGAACTCGATGACCTCACAATGTATCTCTATGACATCATCACGGAACTCGATGACCTCACAATGTAACACTATAACATCATCACGGAACTCGATGACCTCACAATGTATCTCTATGACAGCATCACGGAACTGGATGACATCACAATGTAACACTATGACATCATCACAGAACTCGATGACCTCACAATGTATCTCTATGACATCATCACGGAACTCGATGACCTCACAATGTTTCTCTATGACATCATCACGGAACTCAATGACCTCACAATGTATCTCTATGACATCATCACGGAACTCAATGATATCATCACGGAACTCAATGACCTCATAATGTAACACTATGACATCATCACGGAAATCGGTGACCTCACAATGTATCTCTATGACATCATCACGGAACTCGATGACCTCACAATGTTTCTCTATGACATCATCACGGAACTCGATGACCTCACAATGTATCTCTATGACATCATCTCGGAACTCGATGACATCATCACGGAACTCGATGACCTCACAATGTAACACTATAACATCATCACGGAACTCGATGACCTCACAATGTATCTCTATGACATCATCACGGAACTGGATGACATCACAATGTAACACTATGACATCATCACAGAACTCGATGACCTCACAATGTATCTCTATGACATCATCACGGAACTCGATGACCTCACAATGTTTCTCTATGACATCATCACGGAACTCGATGACCTCACAATGTATCTCTATGACATCATCACGGAACTCGATGACATCATCACGGAACTCAATGACCTCATAATGTAACACTATGACATCATCACGGAAATCGGTGACCTCACAATGTATCTCTATGACATCATCACGGAACTCGATGACCTCACAATGTTTCTCTATGACATCATCACGGAACTCGATGACATCACAATGTAACTATGACATCATCACGTAACTCGATGACATCACGGAACTCGGTGACCTCACAATGTATCTCTATGACATCATCACGGAACTCGATGACCTCACAATGTTTCTCTATGACATCATTACGGAACTCGATGACCTCACAATGTATCTCTATGACATCATCACGGAACTCGATGACATCATAATGTAACACTATGACATCATCACAGAACTCGATGACCTCACAATGTATCTCTATGACATCATCACAGAACTCGATGACCTCACAATGTTTCTCTATGACATCATCACGGAACTCGATGACATCATCACGGAACTCGATGACCTCACAATGTAACACTATGACATCATCACGGAACTCGGTGACCTCACAATGTATCTCTATGACATCATCACGGAACTCGATGACCTCACAATGTATCTCTATGACATCATCACGGAACTCGATGAAATCACAATGTATCTCTATGACATCATCACGGAACTCGATGACCTCACAATGTATCTCTATGACATCATCACAGAACTCGATGACATCACAATGTAACACTATGACATCATCACGGAACTCTTTGACCTCACAATGTATCTCTATGACCATCACGGAACTCGATGACATCATAATGTAACACTATGACATCATCACAGAACTCGATGACCTCACAATGTATCTCTATGACATCATCACGGAACTCGATGACCTCACAATGTTTCTCTATGACATCATCACGGAACTCGATGACATCATCACGGAACTCGATGACCTCACAATGTAACACTATGACATCACCACGGAACTCGGTGACCTCACAATGTATCTCTATGACATCATCACAGAACTCGATGACCTCACAATGTATCTCTATGACATCATCACGGAACTCGATGACCTCACAATGTATCTCTATGACATCACGGAACTCGATGACCTCACAATGTTTCTCTATGACATCATCACGGAACTCGATGACCTCACAATGTATCTCTATGACATTATCACGGAACTCGATGACATCGTCACGGAACTCGATGACCTCACAATTTAACACTATGACATCACCACGGAACTCGGTGACCTCACAATGTAACACTATGACATCACCACGGAACTCGGTGACCTCACAATGTATCTCTATGACATCATCACAGAACTCGATGACCTCACAATGTATCTCTATGACATCATCACGGAACTCGATGACATCATCACGGAGCTTGATGACCTCACAATGTAACACTATGACATCATCACGGAACTCGATGACCTCACAATGTATCTCTATGACATTATCACGGAACTCGATGACCTCACAATGTATCTCTATGACATCATCACGGAACTCGATGACATCACGGAACTATATGACCTCACAATGTATCTCTATGACATCATCACGGAACTCGATGACCTCACAATGTATCTCTATGACATCATCACGGAACTCGACGACATCGTCATGGAACTCGGTGATCTCACAATGTACCTCTATGACATCATCACGGAACTCGATGACCTCACAATGTATCTATATGACATCATCACGGAACTCGATGACATCATCACGGAACTCGATGACCTCACAATGTAACACTATGACATCATCAGGGAACTCGGTGACCTCACAATGTATCTCTATGACATCATCGCGGAACTCGATGACATCACAATGTAACACTATGACATCATCACGGAACTCGACCTCACAATGTATCTCTATGACATCATCACGGAACTCGATGACATCACAATGTATCTCTATGACATCATCACGGAACTCGATGACCTCACAATGTATCTATAAGACATCATCTCGGAACTCGATAACCTCACAATGTTTCTCTATGACATCATCACGGAACTCGATGACCTCACAATGTATCTCTATGACATCATCACGGAACTCGATGACATCATCACGGAACTCGATGACCTCACAATGTATCTGTATGACATCATCACGGAACTCGATGACATCACAATGTAACTATGACATCATCACGGAACTCGATGACATCACAGAACTTGATGACCTCACAATGTATCCCTATGACATCATCACGGAACTCGATGACATCATCACAGAACTCGATGACATCATCACGGAACTCTATGACATCATCACGGAACTTGATGACCTCACAATGTTTCTCTATGACATCATCACGGAACTCGATGACATCACAATGTAACTATGACATCATCACGGAACTCGATGACATCACGGAACTATATGACCTCACAATGTATCTCTATGACATCATCACGGAACTCGATGACCTCACAATGTATCTCTATGACATCATCACGGAACTCGACGACATCGTCATGGAACTCGGTGATCTCACAATGTACCTCTATGACATCATCACGGAACTCGATGACCTCACAATGTATCTATATGACATCATCACGGAACTCGATGACATCATCACGGAACTCGATGACCTCACAATGTAACACTATGACATCATCAGGGAACTCGGTGACCTCACAATGTATCTCTATGACATCATCGCGGAACTCGATGACATCACAATGTAACACTATGACATCATCACGGAACTCGACCTCACAATGTATCTCTATGACATCATCACGGAACTCGATGACATCACAATGTATCTCTATGACATCATCACGGAACTCGATGACCTCACAATGTATCTCTAAGACATCATCACGGAACTCGATAACCTCACAATGTTTCTCTATGACATCATCACGGAACTCGATGACCTCACAATGTATCTCTATGACATCATCACGGAACTCGATGACATCATCACGGAACTCTATGACCTCACAATGTATCTGTATGACATCATCACGGAACTCGATGACATCACAATGTAACTATGACATCATCACGGAACTCGATGACATCACGGAACTTGATGCCCTCACAATGTATCCCTATGACATCATCACGGAACTCGATGACATCATCACGGAACTCCATGACCTCACAATGTAACACTATGACATCATCACGGAACTTGATGACCTCACAATGTTTCTCTATGACATCATCACGGAACTCGATGACATCACAATGTAACTATGACATCATCACGGAACTCGATGACATCACGGAACTATATGACCTCACAATGTATCTCTATGACATCATCACAGAACTCGATGACCTCACAATGTATCTCTATGACATCATCACGGAACTCGATGACATCGTCATGGAACTCGGTGACCTCACAATGTACCTCTATGACATCATCACGGAACTCGATGACCACACAATGTATCTATATGACATCATCACGGAACTCGATGACATCATCACGGAACTCGATGACCTCACAATGTAACACTATGACATCATCGCGGAACTCGATGACCTCACAATGTATCTCTATGACATCATTGCGGAACTCGATGACATCACAATGTAACACTATGACATCATCACGGAACTCGACCTCACAATGTATCTCTATGACATCATCACGGAACTCGATGACCTCACAATGTATCTCTATGACATCATCACGGAACTCGATGACATCACAATGTAACTATGACACCATCACGGAACTCGATGACCTCACAATGTAATTCTATGACATCATCACGGAACTTGATGACCTCACAATGTATCTTTATGACATCATCACGGAACTCGATGACATCATCACGGAACTCGATGACCTCACAATGTAACACTATGACATCATCACGGAACTCGGTGACCTCACAATGTATCTCTATGACATCATCATGGAACTCGATGACCTCACAATGTATATCTATGACATCATCACGGAACTCAATGACTTCACAATGTATCTCTATGACATCATCACGGAACTCGATGACATCATCACGGAACTCGATGACCTCACAATGTTTCTCTATGACATCATCACGGAACTCGATGACGTCACAATGTATCTCTATGGCATCATCACGGAACTCAATGACCTCACAATGTTTCTCTATGATATCATCACGGAAATCGATGACCTCACAATGTATTTCTATGACATCATCACGGAACTCGATGACATCACAATGTAACTATGACATCATCACGGTACTCGATGACATCACAATGTAACACTATGACATTATCACGGAACTCGATGACCTCACAATGTATCTCTATGACATCATCACGGAACTCGATGACATCACAATGTATCTCTATGACATCATCACGGAACTCGATGACCTCACAATGTATCTCTAAGACATCATCACGGAACTCGATAACCTCACAATGTTTCTCTATGACATCATCACGGAACTCGATGACCTCACAATGTATCTCTATGACATCATCACGGAACTCGATGACATCATCACGGAACTCTATGACCTCACAATGTATCTGTATGACATCATCACGGAACTCGATGACATCACAATGTAACTATGACATCATCACGGAACTCGATGACATCACGGAACTTGATGCCCTCACAATGTATCCCTATGACATCATCACGGAACTCGATGACATCATCACGGAACTCCATGACCTCACAATGGAACACTATGACATCATCACGGAACTTGATGACCTCACAATGTTTCTCTATGACATCATCACGGAACTCGATGACATCACAATGTAACTATGACATCATCACGGAACTCGATGACATCACGGAACTATATGACCTCACAATGTATCTCTATGACATCATCACAGAACTCGATGACCTCACAATGTATCTCTATGACATCATCACGGAACTCGATGACATCGTCATGGAACTCGGTGACCTCACAATGTACCTCTATGACATCATCACGGAACTCGATGACCTCACAATGTATCTATATGACATCATCACGGAACTCGATGACATCATCACGGAACTCGATGACCTCACAATGTAACACTATGACATCATCGCGGAACTCGATGACCTCACAATGTATCTCTATGACATCATTGCGGAACTCGATGACATCACAATGTAACACTATGACATCATCACGGAACTCGACCTCACAATGTATCTCTATGACATCATCACGGAACTCGATGACCTCACAATGTATCTCTATGACATCATCACGGAACTCGATGACATCACAATGTAACTATGACACCATCACGGAACTCGATGACCTCACAATGTAATTCTATGACATCATCACGGAACTTGATGACCTCACAATGTATCTTTATGACATCATCACGGAACTCGATGACATCATCACGGAACTCGATGACCTCACAATGTAACACTATGACATCATCACGGAACTCGGTGACCTCACAATGTATCTCTATGACATCATCACGGAACTCGATGAACTCACAATGTATATCTATGACATCATCACGGAACTCAATGACTTCACAATGTATCTCTATGACATCATCACGGAACTCGATGACATCATCACGGAACTCGATGACCTCACAATGTTTCTCTATGACATCATCACGGAACTCGATGACGTCACAATGTATCTCTATGGCATCATCACGGAACTCAATGACCTCACAATGTTTCTCTATGATATCATCACGGAAATCGATGACCTCACAATGTATTTCTATGACATCATCACGGAACTCGATGACATCACAATGTAACTATGACATCATCACGGTACTCGATGACATCACAATGTAACACTATGACATTATCACGGAACTCGATGACCTCACAATGTATCTCTATGACATCATCACGGAACTCGATGACCGCACAATGTATCTCTATGACATCATCACGGAACTCGATGACATCATCACGGAACTCGATGACCTCACAATGTATCTCTATGACATCATCATGGAACTCGATGACCTCACAATGTATCTCTATGACATCACCACGGAACTCGATGACCTCACAATGTATCTCTATGACATCATCACGGAACTCGATGACCTCACAATGTTTCTCTATGACATCATCACGGACCTCGATGACCTCTCAATGTATCTCTATGACATCATCACGGAACTCGATGACATCACAATGTAACTATGACATCATCACAGAACTCGATGACATCACAATGTATATCTATGACATCATCACGGAACTCGATGACCTCACAATGTAACACTATGACATCATCACGGAACTCGATGACCTCACAATGTATCTCTATGACATCATCACGGAACTCGATGACCTCACAATGTATCTCTATGACATCATCACGGAACTCGATGACCTCACAATGTTTCTCTATGACATCATCACGGAACTCAATGACCTCACGATGTATCTCTATGACATCATCACGGAACTCGATGACATCATCACGGAACTCGATGACCTCACAATGTAACACTATGACATCACCACGGAACTCGGTGACCTCACAATGTATCTCTATGACATCATCACGGAACTCGATGACCTCACGATGTATCTCTATGACATCATCGCGGAACTCGATGACATCATCACGGAGATCGATGACCTCACAATGTAACACTATGACATCATCACGGAACTAGATGACCTCACAATGTATCTCTATGACATCATCACGGAACTCGATGACATCACAATGTAACACTATGACATCATCACAGAACTTGATGACCTCACAAGGTATCTCTATGACATCATCACGGAACTCGATGACCTCACAATGTATCTCTATGACATCATCACGGAACTCGGTGACCTCACAATGTATCTCTATGACATCATCACGGAACTCGATGACCTCACAATGTATCTCTATGACATCATCACGGAACTCGATGAAATCACAATGTATCTCTATGACATCATCACGGAACTCGATGACCTCACAATGTATCTCTATGATATCATCACAGAACTCGATGACATCACAATGTAACACTATGACATCATCACGGAACTCTTTGACCTCACAATGTATCTCTATGACCATCACGGAACTCGATGACATCATAATGTAACACTATGACATCATCACAGAACTCGATGACCTCACAATCTATCTCTATGACGTCATCACAGAACTCGATGACCTCACAATGTTTCTCTATGACATCATCACGGAACTCGATGACATCATCACGGAACTCGATGACCTCACAATGTAACACTATGACATCATCACGGAACTCGGTGACCTCACAATGTATCTCTATGACATCATCACGGAACTCGATGACCTCACAATGTATCTTTATGACATCATCACGGAACTCGATGAAATCACAATGTATCTCTATGACATCATCACGGAACTCGATGACCTCACAATGTATCTCTATGACATCATCACAGAACTCGATGACATCACAATGTAACACTATGACATCATCACGGAACTCTTTGACCTCACAATGTATCTCTATGACCATCACGGAACTCGATGACATCATAATGTAACACTATGACATCATCACAGAACTCGATGACCTCACAATGTATCTCTATGACATCATCACGGAACTCGATGACCTCACAATGTTTCTCTATGACATCATCACGGACCTCGATGACCTCTCAATGTATCTCTATGACATCATCACGGAACTCGATGACATCACAATGTAACTATGACATCATCACAGAACTCGATGACCTCACAATGTATATCTATGACATCATCACGGAACTCGATGACTTCACAATGTATCTCTATGACATCATCACGGAACTCGATGACATCATCACGGAACTCGATGACCTCACAATGTTTCTCTATGACATCATCACGGAACTCGATGACGTCACAATGTATCTCTATGACATCATCACGGAACTCGATGACCTCACAATGTATCTCTATGTCATCATCACGGAACTCGATGACATCACAATGTAACTATGACATCATCACGGAACTCGGTGACCTCAAAATGTATCTCTATGACATCATTACGGAACTCGATGACCTCACAATGTATCTCTAAGACATCATCACGGAACTCGATAACCTCACAATGTTTCTCTATGACATCATCACGGAACTCGATGACCTCACAATGTATCTCTATGACATCATCACGGAACTCGATGGCATCACAATGTAACACTATGACATCATCACGGAACTTGATGACCTCACAATGTATCTCTATGACATCATCACGGAACTCGATGACCTCACAATGTATCTGTATGACATCATCACGGAACTCGATGACATCACAATGTAACTATGACATCATCACGGAACTCGATGACATCACGGAACTTGATGACCTCACAATGTATCTCTATGACATCATCACGGAACTCGATGACATCATCACGGAACTCGATGACATCACAATGTTTCGCTATGACATCATCACGGAACTCGATGACATCACAATGTAACTATGACACCATTACGGAACTCGATGACCTCACAATGTAATTCTATGACATCATCACGGAACTTGATGACCTCACAATGTATCTTTATGACATCATCACGGAACTCGATGACATCATCACGGAACTCGATGACCTCACAATGTAACACTATGACATCATCACGGAACTCGGTGACCTCACAATGTATCTCTATGACATCATCACAGAACTCGATGACCTCACAATGTATATCTATGACATCATCACAGAAGTCGATGACATCATCACGGAACTCGATGACCTCACAATGTATATCTATGACATCATCACGGAACTCAATGACTTCACAATGTATCTCTATGACATCATCACGGAACTCGATGACATCATCACGGAACTCGGTGACCTCACAATATATGTCTATGACATAACCACGGAGCTTGATGACCTCACAATGTATCTCTATGACATCATCACAGAACTCGATGACATCATCACGGAACTCGATGACATCATCACGGAACTCGATGACCTCACAATTTCACACTATGACATCATCACGGAACTCGATGACCTCACAATGTATCTCTATGACATCATCACGGAACTCGACGACATCGTCATGGAACTCGGTGACCTCACAATGTATCTCTATGACATCATTGCGGAACTCGATGACATCACAATGTAACACTATGACATCATCACAGAACTCAATGACCTCACAAGGTATCTCTATGACATCATCACGGAACTCGATGACCTCACAATGTATCTCTATGACATCATCACGGAACTCGGTGACCTCACAATGTATCTCTATGACATCATCACAGAACTCGATGACCTCACAATGTATCTCTATGACATCATCACGGAACTCGATGATCTCACAATGTAACACTATGACATCATCACGGAACTCGGTGACCTCACAATGTATCTCTATGACATCATCACGGAACTCGATGACCTCACAATGTATCTCTATGACATCATCACGGAACTCGATGACCTCACAATGTAACACTATAACATCATCACGGAACTCGATGACCTCACAATGTATCTCTATGACATCATCACGGAACTCGATGACATCACAATGTAACACTATGACATCATCACAGAACTCGATGACCTCACAAGGTATCTCTATGACATCATCACGGAACTCAATGACCTCACAATGTATCTCTATGACATCATCACGGAACTCGGTGACCTCACAATGTATCTCTATGACATCATCACGGAACTCGATGACCTCACAATGTAACACTATGACATCATCACAGAACTCGATGACCTCACAAGGTATCTCTATGACATCATCACGGAACTCGATGACCTCACAATGTATCTCTATGACATCATCACGGAACTCGATGACCTCACAATGTATCTCTATGACATCATCATAGAACTCGATGACATCACAATGTAACACTATGACATCATCACGGAACTCGATGACCTCACAATGTATCTCTATGACATCATCACGGATCTCGATGACATCACAATGTAACACTATGACATCATCACAGAACTCGATGACCTCACAATGTAACTCTATGACATCATCACGGAACTCGATGACCTCACAATGTTTCTCTATGACATCATCACGGAACTCGATGACCTCACAATGTATCTCTATGACATTATCACGGAACTCGATGATCTCACAATGTATCTCTATGACATCATCACGGAACTCGATGACCTCACAATGTATCTCTATGACATCATAACGGAACTTGATGACCTCACAATGTATCTCTATGACAACATCACGGAACTGGAAGACATCACAATTTAACACGATGACATCATCACAGAACTCGATGACCTCACAATGTATCTCTATGACATCATCACAGAACTCGATGACCTCACAATGTTTCTCTATGACATCATCACGGAACTCGATGACCTCACAATGTATCTCTATGACATCATCTCGGAACTCGATGACATCATCACGGAACTCGATGATCTCACAATGTAACACTATGACATCATCACGGAACTCGGTGACCTCACAATGTATCTCTATGACATCATCACGGAACTCGATGACCTCACAATGTATCTCTATGACATCATCACGGAACTCGATGACCTCACAATGTAACACTATAACATCATCACGGAACTCGATGACCTCACAATGTATCTCTATGACAGCATCACGGAACTGGATGACATCACAATGTAACACTATGACATCATCACAGAACTCGATGACCTCACAATGTATCTCTATGACATCATCACGGAACTCGATGACCTCACAATGTTTCTCTATGACATCATCACGGAACTCAATGACCTCACAATGTATCTCTATGCCATCATCACGGAACTCAATGATATCATCACGGAACTCAATGACCTCATAATGTAACACTATGACATCATCACGGAAATCGGTGACCTCACAATGTATCTCTATGACATCATCACGGAACTCGATGACCTCACAATGTTTCTCTATGACATCATCACGGAACTCGATGACATCACAATGTAACTATGACATCATCACGGAACTCGATGACATCACGGAACTCGGTGACCTCACAATGTATCTCTATGACATCATCACGGAACTCGATGACCTCACAATGTTTCTCTATGACATCATCATGGAACTCGATGACATCATCACGGAACTCGATGACCTCACAATGTATCTCTATGACATCATTACGGAACTCGATGACCTCACAATGTTTCTCTATGACATCAACACGGAACTCGATGACCTCACAATGTATCTCTATGACATCATCGCGGAACTCGATGACATCGTCACGGAACTCGATGACCTCACAATGTAACACTATGACATCACCACGGAACTTGGTGACCTCACAATGTATCTCTATGACATCATCACAGAACTCGATGACCTCACAATGTATCTCTATGACATCATCGCGGAACTCGATGACATCATCACGGAGATCGATGACCTCACAATGTAACACTATGACATCATCACAGAACTCGATGACCTCACAATGTTTCTCTATGACATCATCACGGAACTCGATGACATCACAATGTAACTATGACATCATCACGGAACTCGATGACATCACGGAACTCGGTGACCTCACAATGTATCTCTATGACATCATCACGGAACTCGATGACCTCACAATGTTTCTCTATGACATCATTACGGAACTCGATGACCTCACAATGTTTCTCTATGACATCAACACGGAACTCGATGACCTCACAATGTATCTCTATGACATCATCACGGAACTCGATGACATCATCACGGAACTCGATGACCTCACAATGTATCTCTATGACATCATTACGGAACTCGATGACATTGTCACGGAACTCGATGACCTCACAATGTAACACTATGACATCATCACAGAACTTGATGACCTCACAAGGTATCTCTATGACATCATTACGGAACTCGATGACATCACAATGTAACACTATGACATCATCACAGAACTCGATGACCTCACAAGTTATCTCTATGACATCATCACGGATCTCAATGACCTCACAATGTATCTCTATGACATCATCACGGAACTCGATGACCTCACAATGTATCTCTATGACATCATCACGGAACTCGATGACCGCACAATGTATCTCTATGACATCATCACGGAACTCAATGACATTACAATGTAACTATGACATCATCATGGAACTCGATGACATAACAATGTAACACTATGACATCATCACGGAACTCGATGACCTCACAATGTATCTCTATGACATCATCACGGAACTCGATGACATCACAATGTAATTATGACATCATCACGGAACTCGATGACATCATCACGGAACTCGATGACCTCACAATGTTTCTCTATGACATCATCTCGGAATTCGATGACCTCACAATGTATCTCTATGACATCATCACGGAACTCAATGACATCACAATGTAACTATGACATCATCACGGAACTCGATGACATCACAATGTAACACTATGACATCATCACGGAACTCGATGACCTCACAATGTATCTCTATGACATCATCACGGAACTCGATGACCGCACAATGTATCTCTATGACATCATCACGGAACTCGATGACATTACAATGTAACTATGACATCATCTTGGAACTCGATGACATAACAATGTAACACTATGACATCACCACGGAACTCGGTGACCTCACAATGTATCTCTATGACATCATCACAGAAATCGATGACCTCACAATGTATCTCTATGACATCATCACGGAACTCGATGACATCATCACGGAGCTCGATGACCTCACAATGTAACACTATGACATCATCACGGAACTCGATGACCTCACAATGTATCTCTATGACATCATCACGGAACTCGATGACCTCACAATGTATCTCTATGACATCATCACGGAACTCGATGACCTCACAATGTAACACTATGACATCACCACGGAACTCGGTGACCTCACAATGTATCTCTATGACATCATCACAGAACTCGATGACCTCACAATGTATCTCTATGACATCATCACGGAACTCGATGACATCATCACGGAGATCGATGACCTCACAATGTAACACTATGACATCATCACGGAACTAGATGACCTCACAATGTATCTCTATGACATCATCACGGAACTCGATGACATCACAATGTAACACTATGACATCATCACAGAACTCGATGACCTCACAATGTATCTCTATGACATTATCACGGAACTCGATGACCTCACAATGTATATCTATGACATCATCACGGAACTCGGTGACCTCACAATGTATCTCTATGACATCATCGCGGAACTCGATGACATCACAATGCAACACTATGACATCATCACGGAACTCGACCTCACAATGTATCTCTATGACATCATCACGGAACTCGATGACATCACAATGTATCTCTATGACATCATCACGGAACTCGATGACCTCACAATGTATCTCTAAGACATCATCACGGAACTCGATGACCTCACAATGTATCTCTAAGACATCATCACGGAACTCGATGATATCATCACGGAACTCAATGACCTCACAATGTATCTGTATGACATCATCACGGAACTCGATGACATCACAATGTAACTATGACATCATCACGGAACTCGATGACATCACGGAACTTGATGACCTCACAATGTATCTCTATGACATCATCACGGAACTCGATGACATCATCACGGAACTCCATGACCTCACAATGTAACACTATGAAATCATCACGGAACTTGATGACCTCACAATGTTTCTCTATGACATCATCACGGAACTCGATGACATCATCACGGAACTCGATGACCTCACAATGTTTCGCTATGACATCATCACGGAACTCGATGACATCACAATGTAACTATGACACCATCACGGAACTCGATGACCTCACAATGTAATTCTATGACATCATCACGGAACTTGATGACCTCACAATGTATCTTTATGACATCATTACGGAACTCGATGACATCATCACGGAACTCGATGACCTCACAATGTAACACTATGACATCATCACGGAACTCGGTGACCTCACAATGTATCTCTATGACATCATCACGGAACTCGATGACCTCACAATGCATCTCTATGACATCATCACGGAACTCGATGACCTCACATTGTATATCTATGACATCATCACGGAACTCGATGACCTCACAATGTATCTCTATGACATCATCACGGAACTCGATGACCTCACAATGTTTCTCTATGACATCATCACGGACCTCGATGACCTCTCAATGTATCTCTATGACATCATCACGGAACTCGATGACATCACAATGTAACTATGACATCATCACAGAACTCGATGACCTCACAATGTATATCTATGACATCATCACGGAACTCGATGACTTCACAATGTATCTCTATGACATCATCACGGAACTCGATGACATCATCACGGAACTCGATGACCTTACAATGTTTCTCTATGACATCATCACGGAATTCGATGACGTCACAATGTATCTCTATGACATCATCACGGAACTCGATGACCTCACAATGTATCTCTATGACATCATCACGGAACTCGATGACATCACAATGTAACTATGACATCATCACGGAACTCGATGACATCACGGAACTCGATGACCTCACAATGTATCTCTATGACATCATCACGGAACTCGGTAACCTCACAATGTATCTCTATGACATCATCACGGAACTCGATGACCTCACAATGTATCTCTATGACATGATCACGGAACTCGATGACCGCACAATGTATCTCTATGACATCATCACGGAACTCGATGACATCGTCATGGAACTCGGTGACCTCACAATGTATCTCTATGACATCATCACGGAACTTGATGACATCATCACGGAACTCCATGACCTCACAATGTAACACTATGACATCATCACGGAGCTTGATGACCTCACAATGTTTCTCTATGACATCATCACGGAACTCGATGACATCAAAATGTAACTATGACATCATCACGGAACTCGATGACATCACAGAACTATATGACCTCACAATGTATCTCTATGACATCATCACAGAACTCGATGACCTCACAATGTATCTCTATGACATCATCACGGAACTCGATGACATCGTCATGGAACTCGGTGACCTCACAATGTACCTCTATGACATCATCACGGAACTCGATGACCTCACAATGTATCTATATGACATCATCACGGAACTCGATGACATCATCACGGAACTCGATGACCTCACAATGTAACACTATGACATCATCGCGGAACTCGATGAACTCACAATGTATCTCTATGACATCATCGCGGAACTCGATGACATCACAATGTAACACTATGACATCATCACGGAACTCAACCTCACAATGTATCTCTATGACATCATCACGGAACTCGATGACCGCACAATGTTTCTCTATGACATAATCACGGAACTCGATGACCTCACAATGTAACACTATGACATCATCACGGAACTCGATGACCTCACAATGCATCTCTATGACATCATCACAGAACTCGATGACCGCACAATGTTTCTCTATGACATAATCACGGAACTCGATGACATCACAATGTAACTATGATATCATCACGGAGCTCGATAACGTCACAATGTAACACTATGACATCATCACGGAACTCGATGACCTCACAATGTATCTCTATGACATTATCACGGAACTCGATGACCTCACAATGTATCTCTATGACATCATCACGGAACTCGATGACATCACAATGTAACACTATGACATCATCACGGAACTCGATGACCTCACAATGTATCTCTATGACATCATCACGGAACTTGATGACCTCACAATGTATCTCTCTGACATCATCACGGAATTCGATGACATCATCACGGAACTCGATGACCTCACAATGTAACACTATGACATCATCACGGAACTCGGTGACCTCACAATGTATCTCTATGACATCATCGCGGAACTCGATGACATCACAATGTAACACTATGACATCATCACGGAACTCGACCTCACAATGTATCTCTATGACATCATCACGGAACTCGATGACATCACAATGTATCTCTATGACATCATCACGGAACTCGATGACCTCACAATGTATCTCTATGACATCATCACGGAACTCGATGACATCATCACGGAACTCGTTGACCTCACAATGTATCTCTATGACATCATCACGGAACTCGATGACCTCACAATGTATCTCTATGACATCATCACGGAACTCGTTGACATCATCACGGAACTCGTTGACCTCACAATGTATCTCTATGACATCATCACGGAACTCGATGACATCATCACGGAACTCGATGACCTCACAATGTTTCGCTATGACATCATCACGGAACTCGATGACATCACAATGTAACTATGACACCATCACGGAACTCGATGACCTCACAATGTAATTCTATGACATCATCACGGAACTTGATGACCTCACAATGTATCTTTATGACATCATCACGGAACTCGATGACATCATCACGGAATTCGATGACCTCACAATGTAACACTATGACATCATCACGGAACTCGGTGACCTCACAATGTATCTCTATGACATCATCACGGAACTCGATGACCTCACAATGCATCTCTATGACATCATCACGGAACTCGATGACCTCACATTGTATATCTATGACATCATCACGGAACTCAATGACCTCACAATGTATCTCTATGACATCATCACGGAACTCGATGACCTCACAATGTTTCTCTATGACATCATCACGGACCTCGATGACCTCTCAATGTATCTCTATGACATCATCACGGAACTCGATGACATCACAATGTAACTATGACATCATCACAGAACTCGATGACCTCACAATGTATATTTATGACATCATCACGGAACTCGATGACTTCACAATGTATCTCTATGACATCATCACGGAACTCGATGACATCATCACGGAACTCGATGACCTTACAATGTTTCTCTATGACATCATCACGGAATTCGATGACGTCACAATGTATCTCTATGACATCATCACGGAACTCGATGACCTCACAATGTATCTCTATGACATCATCACGGAACTCGATGACATCACAATGTAACTATGACATCATCACGGAACTCGATGACATCACGGAACTCGATGACCTCACAATGTATCTCTATGACATCATCACGGAACTCGGTAACCTCACAATGTATCTCTATGACATCATCACGGAACTCGATGACCTCACAATGTATCTCTATGACATGATCACGGAACTCGATGACCGCACAATGTATCTCCATGACATCATCACGGAACACGATGACATTACAATGTAACTATGACATCATCATGGAACTCGATGACATAACAATGTAACACTATGACATCATCTCGGAACTCGTTGACCTCACAATGTATCTCTATGACATCATCAAGGAACTCGATGACCTCACAATGTTTCTCTATGACATAATCACGGAACTCGATGACATCACAATGTAACTATGACATCATCACGGAGCTCGATGACATCACAATGTAACACTATGACATCATCACAGAACTCGGTGACCTCACAATGTATCTCTATGACATCATCAGGGAACTCGATGACCTCACAATGTATCTTTATGACATCATCACGGAACTCGACCTCACAATGTATCTCTGAGACATCATCACGGAACTCGATGACATCACGGAACTCGATGACCTCACAATGTATCTCTATGACATCATCACGGAACTCGGTGACCTCAAAATGTATCTCTATGACATCATCACGGAACTCGATGACATCACAATGTAACTATGACATCATCACGGAACTCGATGACCTCACATTGTATATCTATGACATCATCACGGAACTCGATGACCTCACAATGTATCTCTATGACATCATCACGGAACTCGATGACCTCACAATGTTTCTCTATGACATCATCACGGACCTCGATGACCTCTCAATGTATCTCTATGACATCATCACGGAACTCGATGACATCACAATGTAACTATGACATCATCACAGAACTCGATGACCTCACAATGTATATTTATGACATCATCACGGAACTCGATGACTTCACTATGTATCTCTATGACATCATCACGGAACTCGATGACATCATCACGGAACTCGATGACCTTACAATGTTTCTCTATGACATCATCACGGAATTCGATGACGTCACAATGTATCTCTATGACATCATCACGGAACTCGATGACCTCACAATGTATCTCTATGACATCATCACGGAACTCGATGACATCACAATGTAACTATGACATCATCACGGAACTCGATGACATCACGGAACTCGATGACCTCACAATGTATCTCTATGACATCATCACGGAACTCGGTAACCTCACAATGTATCTCTATGACATCATCACGGAACTCGATGACCTCACAATGTATCTCTATGACATGATCACGGAACTCGATGACCGCACAATGTATCTCCATGACATCATCACGGAACTCGATGACATTACAATGTAACTATGACATCATCATGGAACTCGATGACATAACAATGTAACACTATGACATCATCTCGGAACTCGTTGACCTCACAATGTATCTCTATGACATCATCAAGGAACTCGATGACCTCACAATGTTTCTCTATGACATAATCACGGAACTCGATGACATCACAATGTAACTATGACATCATCACGGAGCTCGATGACATCACAATGTAACACTATGACATCATCACAGAACTCGGTGACCTCACAATGTATCTCTATGACATCATCAGGGAACTCGATGACCTCACAATGTATCTTTATGACATCATCACGGAACTCGACCTCAAAATGTATCTCTGAGACATCATCACGGAACTCGATGACATCACGGAACTCGATGACCTCACAATGTATCTCTATGACATCATCACGGAACTCGGTGACCTCAAAATGTATCTCTATGACATCATCACGGAACTCGATGACATCACAATGTAACTATGACATCATCACGGAACTCGATGACCTCACAATGCATCTCTATGACATCATCACGGAACTCGATGACCTCACAATGTATCTCTATGACATCATCACGGAACTCGATGACCTCACAATGTATCTCTATGACATCATCACGGAACTCGACGACATCGTCATGGAACTCGGTGACCTCACAATGTACCTCTATGACATCATCACGAAATTCGATGACATCATCACGGAACTCGATGACCTCACAATGTAACACTATGACATCATCACGGAACTCGGTGACCTCACAATGTATCTCTATGACATCATCGCGGAACTCGATGACATCACAATGTAACACTATGACATCATCACAGAACTCGACCTCACAATGTATCTCTATGACATCATCACGGAACTCGATGACATCGTCATGGAACTCGGTGACCTCACAATGTATCTCTATGACATCATCACGGAACTTGATGACCTCACAATGTATCTCTATGACATCATCACGGAACTCGATGACATCATCACGGAACTCCATGACCTCACAATGTAACACTATGACATCATCACGGAGCTTGATGACCTCACAATGTTTCTCTATGACATCATCACGGAACTCGATGACATCAAAATGTAACTATGACATCATCACGGAACTCGATGACATCACAGAACTATATGACCTCACAATGTATCTCTATGACATCATCACAGAACTCGATGACCTCACAATGTATCTCTATGACATCATCACGGAACTCGATGACATCGTCATGGAACTCGGTGATCTCACAATGTACCTCTATGACATCATCACGGAACTCGATGACCTCACAATGTATCTATATGACATCATCACGGAACTCGATGACATCATCACGGAACTCGATGACCTCACAATGTAACACTATGACATCATCGCGGAACTCGATGACCTCACAATGTATCTCTATGACATCATCGCGGAACTCGATGACATCACAATGTAACACTATGACATCATCACGGAACTCGACCTCACAATGTATCTCTATGACATCATCACGGAACTCGATGACCTCACAATGTATCTCTATGACATCATCACGGAACTCGATGACATCATCACGGAACTCGATGACATCACAATGTTTCGCTATGACATCATCACGGAACTCGATGACATCACAATGTAACTATGACACCATCACGGAACTCAATGACCTCACAATGTATATCTATGACATCATCACGGAACTCAATGACTTCACAATGTATCTCTATGACATCATCACGGAACTCGATGACATCATCACGGAACTCGATGACCTCACAATGTTTCTCTATGACATCATCACGGAACTCGATGACGTCACAATGTATCTCTATGGCATCATCACGGAACTCAATGACCTCACAATGTTTCTCTATGATATCATCACGGAAATCGATGACCTCACAATGTATTTCTATGACATCATCACGGAACTCGATGACATCACAATGTAACTATGACATCATCACGGTACTCGATGACATCACAATGTAACACTATGACATCATCACGGAACTCGATGACCTCACATTGTATCTCTATGACATCATCACGGAACTCGATGACCGCACAATGTATCTCTATGACATCATCACGGAACTCGATGACATCATCACGGAACTCGATGACCTCACAATGTATCTCTATGACATCATCCTGGAACTCGATGACCTCACAATGTATCTCTATGACATCACCACGGAACTCGATGACCTCACAATGTATCTCTATGACATCATCACGGAACTCGATGACCTCACAATGTTTCTCTATGACATCATCACGGACCTCGATGACCTCTCAATGTATCTCTATGACATCATCACGGAACTCGATGACATCACAATGTAACTATGACATCATCACAGAACTCGATGACCTCACAATGTATATCTATGACATCATCACGGAACTCGATGACCGCACAATGTAACACTATGACATCATCACGGAACTCGACCTCACAATGTATCTCTATGACATCATCACGGAACTCGATGACCTCACAATGTATCTCTATGACATCATCACGGAACTCGATGACCTCACAATGTATCTCTATGACATCATCACGGAACTCGATGACATCATCACGGAACTCGATGACATCACAATGTTTCGCTATGACATCATCACGGAACTCGATGACATCACAATGTAACTATGACACCATCACGGAACTCAATGACCTCACAATGTATATCTATGACATCATCACGGAACTCAATGACTTCACAATGTATCTCTATGACATCATCACGGAACTCGATGACATCATCACGGAACTCGATGACCTCACAATGTTTCTCTATGACATCATCACGGAACTCGATGACGTCACAATGTATCTCTATGGCATCATCACGGAACTCAATGACCTCACAATGTTTCTCTATGATATCATCACGGAAATCGATGACCTCACAATGTATTTCTATGACATCATCACGGAACTCGATGACATCACAATGTAACTATGACATCATCACGGTACTCGATGACATCACAATGTAACACTATGACATCATCACGGAACTCGATGACCTCACATTGTATCTCTATGACATCATCACGGAACTCGATGACCGCACAATGTATCTCTATGACATCATCACGGAACTCGATGACATCATCACGGAACTCGATGACCTCACAATGTATCTCTATGACATCATCCTGGAACTCGATGACCTCACAATGTATCTCTATGACATCACCACGGAACTCGATGACCTCACAATGTATCTCTATGACATCATCACGGAACTCGATGACCTCACAATGTTTCTCTATGACATCATCACGGACCTCGATGACCTCTCAATGTATCTCTATGACATCATCACGGAACTCGATGACATCACAATGTAACTATGACATCATCACAGAACTCGATGACCTCACAATGTATATCTATGACATCATCACGGAACTCGATGACCGCACAATGTATCTCTATGACATCATCACGGAACTCGATGACATCATCACGGAACTCGATGACCTCACAATGTATCTCTATGACATCATCACGGAACTCGATGACCTCACAATGTTTCTCTATGACATCATTACGGAACTCGATGACCTCACAATGTTTCTCTATGACATCAACACGGAACTCTATGACCTCACAATGTATCTCTATGACATCATTACGGAACTCGATGACATTGTCACGGAACTCGATGACCTCACAATGTAACACTATGACATCATCACAGAACTTGATGACCTCACAAGGTATCTCTATGACATCATCACGGAACTCGATGACATCACAATGTAACACTATGACATCATCACAGAACTCGATGACCTCACAAGTTATCTCTATGACATCATCACGGATCTCAGTGACCTCACAATGTATCTCTATGACATCATCACGGAACTCGATGACCTCACAATGTATCTCTATGACATCATCACGGAACTCGATGACCGCACAATGTATCTCTATGACATCATCACGGAACTCAATGACATTACAATGTAACTATGACATCATCATGGAACTCGATGACATAACAATGTAACACTATGACATCATCACGGAACTCGATGACCTCACAATGTATCTCTATGACATCATCACGGAACTCGATGACATCATCACGGAACTCGATGACCTCACAATGTTTCTCTATGACATCATCTCGGAATTCGATGACCTCACAATGTATCTCTATGACATCATCACGGAACTCAATGACATCACAATGTAACTATGACATCATCACGGAACTCGATGACATCACAATGTAACA
Organism: Leptodactylus fuscus; assembly: GCF_031893055.1. NCBI lineage: Eukaryota > Metazoa > Chordata > Amphibia > Anura > Leptodactylidae > Leptodactylus > Leptodactylus fuscus. The sequence goes on along the minus strand of NW_027440438.1, from coordinate 13,345 downwards.
CTATGACATCATCACGGAACTCGATGACCTCACAATGTATCTCTATGACATCATCACGGAACTCGATGACCGCACAATGTATCTCTATGACATCATCACGGAACTCGATGACATTACAATGTAACTATGACATCATCATGGAACTCGATGACATAACAATGTAACACTATGACATCACCACGGAACTCGGTGACCTCACAATGTATCTCTATGACATCATCACAGAAATCGATGACCTCACAATGTATCTCTATGACATCATCACGGAACTCGATGACATCATCACGGAGCTCGATGACCTCACAATGTAACACTATGACATCATCACTGAACTCGATGACCTCACAATGTATCTCTATGACATCATCACGGAACTCGATGACCTCACAATGTATCTCTATGACATCATCACGGAACTCGATGACCTCACAATGTAACACTATGACATCACCACGGAACTCGGTGACCTCACAATGTATCTCTATGACATCATCACAGAACTCGATGACCTCACAATGTATCTCTATGACATCATCACGGAACTCGATGACATCATCACGGAGATCGATGACCTCACAATGTAACACTATGACATCATCATGGAACTAGATGACCTCACAATGTATCTCTATGACATCATCACGGAACTCGATGACATCACAATGTAACACTATGACATCATCACAGAACTCGATGACCTCACAATGTATCTCTATGACATTATCACGGAACTCGATGACCTCACAATGTATATCTATGACATCATCACGGAACTCGGTGACCTCACAATGTATCTCTATGACATCATCGCGGAACTCGATGACATCACAATGCAACACTATGACATCATCACGGAACTCGACCTCACAATGTATCTCTATGACATCATCACGGAACTCGATGACATCACAATGTATCTCTATGACATCATCACGGAACTCGATGACCTCACAATGTATCTCTAAGACATCATCACGGAACTCGATGACCTCACAATGTATCTCTAAGACATCATCACGGAACTCGATGATATCATCACGGAACTCAATGACCTCACAATGTATCTGTATGACATCATCACGGAACTCGATGACATCACAATGTAACTATGACATCATCACGGAACTCGATGACATCACGGAACTTGATGACCTCACAATGTATCTCTATGACATCATCACGGAACTCGATGACATCATCACGGAACTCCATGACCTCACAATGTAACACTATGACATCATCACGGAACTTGATGACCTCACAATGTTTCTCTATGACATCATCTCGGAACTCGATGACATCATCACGGAACTCGATGACCTCACAATGTTTCGCTATGACATCATCACGGAACTCGATGACATCACAATGTAACTATGACACCATCACGGAACTCGATGACCTCACAATGTAATTCTATGACATCATCACGGAACTTGATGACCTCACAATGTATCTTTATGACATCATCACGGAACTCGATGACATCATCACGGAACTCGATGACCTCACAATGTAACACTATGACATCATCACGGAACTCGGTGACCTCACAATGTATCTCTATGACATCATCACGGAACTCGATGACCTCACAATGTATCTCTATGACATCATCACGGAACTCGATGACATCACAATGTAACTATGACATCATCACGGAACTCGATGACATCACGGAACTCGATGACCTCACAATGTATCTCTATGACATCATCACGGAACTCGGTAACCTCACAATGTATCTCTATGACATCATCACGGAACTCGATGACCTCACAATGTATCTCTATGACATGATCACGGAACTCGATGACCGCACAATGTATCTCTATGACATCATCACGGAACTCGATGACATCGTCATGGAACTCGGTGACCTCACAATGTATCTCTATGACATCATCACGGAACTTGATGACCTCACAATGTATCTCTATGACATCATCACGGAACTCGATGACATCATCACGGAACTCCATGACCTCACAATGTAACACTATGACATCATCACGGAGCTTGATGACCTCACAATGTTTCTCTATGACATCATCACGGAACTCGATGACATCAAAATGTAACTATGACATCATCATGGAACTCGATGACATCACAGAACTATATGACCTCACAATGTATCTCTATGACATCATCACAGAACTCGATGACCTCACAATGTATCTCTATGACATCATCACGGAACTCGATGACATCGTCATGGAACTCGGTGACCTCACAATGTACCTCTATGACATCATCACGGAACTCGATGACCTCACAATGTATCTATATGACATCATCACGGAACTCGATGACATCATCACGGAACTCGATGACCTCACAATGTAACACTATGACATCATCGCGGAACTCGATGAACTCACAATGTATCTCTATGACATCATCGCGGAACTCGATGACATCACAATGTAACACTATGACATCATCACGGAACTCGACCTCACAATGTATCTCTATGACATCATCACGGAACTCGATGACCGCACAATGTTTCTCTATGACATAATCACGGAACTCGATGACCTCACAATGTAACACTATGACATCATCACGGAACTCGATGACCTCACAATGCATCTCTATGACATCATCACAGAACTCGATGACCGCACAATGTTTCTCTATGACATAATCACGGAACTCGATGACATCACAATGTAACTATGATATCATCACGGAGCTCGATAACGTCACAATGTAACACTATGACATCATCACGGAACTCGATGACCTCACAATGTATCTCTATGACATTATCACGGAACTCGATGACCTCACAATGTATCTCTATGACATCATCACGGAACTCGATGACATCACAATGTAACACTATGACATCATCACGGAACTCGATGACCTCACAATGTATCTCTATGACATCATCACGGAACTTGATGACCTCACAATGTATCTCTCTGACATCATCACGGAATTCGATGACATCATCACGGAACTCGATGACCTCACAATGTAACACTATGACATCATCACGGAACTCGGTGACCTCACAATGTATCTCTATGACATCATCGCGGAACTCGATGACATCACAATGTAACACTATGACATCATCACGGAACTCGACCTCACAATGTATCTCTATGACATCATCACGGAACTCGATGACATCACAATGTATCTCTATGACATCATCACGGAACTCGATGACCTCACAATGTATCTCTATGACATCATCACGGAACTCGATGACATCATCACGGAACTCGTTGACCTCACAATGTATCTCTATGACATCATCACGGAACTCGATGACCTCACAATGTATCTCTATGACATCATCACGGAACTCGTTGACATCATCACGGAACTCGTTGACCTCACAATGTATCTCTATGACATCATCACGGAACTCGATGACATCATCACGGAACTCGATGACCTCACAATGTTTCGCTATGACATCATCACGGAACTCGATGACATCACAATGTAACTATGACACCATCACGGAACTCGATGACCTCACAATGTAATTCTATGACATCATCACGGAACTTGATGACCTCACAATGTATCTTTATGACATCATCACGGAACTCGATGACATCATCACGGAATTCGATGACCTCACAATGTAACACTATGACATCATCACGGAACTCGGTGACCTCACAATGTATCTCTATGACATCATCACGGAACTCGATGACCTCACAATGCATCTCTATGACATCATCACGGAACTCGATGACCTCACATTGTATATCTATGACATCATCACGGAACTCGATGACCTCACAATGTATCTCTATGACATCATCACGGAACTCGATGACCTCACAATGTTTCTCTATGACATCATCACGGACCTCGATGACCTCTCAATGTATCTCTATGACATCATCACGGAACTCGATGACATCACAATGTAACTATGACATCATCACAGAACTCGATGACCTCACAATGTATATTTATGACATCATCACGGAACTCGATGACTTCACAATGTATCTCTATGACATCATCACGGAACTCGATGACATCATCACGGAACTCGATGACCTTACAATGTTTCTCTATGACATCATCACGGAATTCGATGACGTCACAATGTATCTCTATGACATCATCACGGAACTCGATGACCTCACAATGTATCTCTATGACATCATCACGGAACTCGATGACATCACAATGTAACTATGACATCATCACGGAACTCGATGACATCACGGAACTCGATGACCTCACAATGTATCTCTATGACATCATCACGGAACTCGGTAACCTCACAATGTATCTCTATGACATCATCACGGAACTCGATGACCTCACAATGTATCTCTATGACATGATCACGGAACTCGATGACCGCACAATGTATCTCCATGACATCATCACGGAACACGATGACATTACAATGTAACTATGACATCATCATGGAACTCGATGACATAACAATGTAACACTATGACATCATCTCGGAACTCGTTGACCTCACAATGTATCTCTATGACATCATCAAGGAACTCGATGACCTCACAATGTTTCTCTATGACATAATCACGGAACTCGATGACATCACAATGTAACTATGACATCATCACGGAGCTCGATGACATCACAATGTAACACTATGACATCATCACAGAACTCGGTGACCTCACAATGTATCTCTATGACATCATCAGGGAACTCGATGACCTCACAATGTATCTTTATGACATCATCACGGAACTCGACCTCACAATGTATCTCTGAGACATCATCACGGAACTCGATGACATCACGGAACTCGATGACCTCACAATGTATCTCTATGACATCATCACGGAACTCGGTGACCTCAAAATGTATCTCTATGACATCATCACGGAACTCGATGACATCACAATGTAACTATGACATCATCACGGAACTCGATGACCTCACATTGTATATCTATGACATCATCACGGAACTCGATGACCTCACAATGTATCTCTATGACATCATCACGGAACTCGATGACCTCACAATGTTTCTCTATGACATCATCACGGACCTCGATGACCTCTCAATGTATCTCTATGACATCATCACGGAACTCGATGACATCACAATGTAACTATGACATCATCACAGAACTCGATGACCTCACAATGTATATTTATGACATCATCACGGAACTCGATGACTTCACTATGTATCTCTATGACATCATCACGGAACTCGATGACATCATCACGGAACTCGATGACCTTACAATGTTTCTCTATGACATCATCACGGAATTCGATGACGTCACAATGTATCTCTATGACATCATCACGGAACTCGATGACCTCACAATGTATCTCTATGACATCATCACGGAACTCGATGACATCACAATGTAACTATGACATCATCACGGAACTCGATGACATCACGGAACTCGATGACCTCACAATGTATCTCTATGACATCATCACGGAACTCGGTAACCTCACAATGTATCTCTATGACATCATCACGGAACTCGATGACCTCACAATGTATCTCTATGACATGATCACGGAACTCGATGACCGCACAATGTATCTCCATGACATCATCACGGAACTCGATGACATTACAATGTAACTATGACATCATCATGGAACTCGATGACATAACAATGTAACACTATGACATCATCTCGGAACTCGTTGACCTCACAATGTATCTCTATGACATCATCAAGGAACTCGATGACCTCACAATGTTTCTCTATGACATAATCACGGAACTCGATGACATCACAATGTAACTATGACATCATCACGGAGCTCGATGACATCACAATGTAACACTATGACATCATCACAGAACTCGGTGACCTCACAATGTATCTCTATGACATCATCAGGGAACTCGATGACCTCACAATGTATCTTTATGACATCATCACGGAACTCGACCTCAAAATGTATCTCTGAGACATCATCACGGAACTCGATGACATCACGGAACTCGATGACCTCACAATGTATCTCTATGACATCATCACGGAACTCGGTGACCTCAAAATGTATCTCTATGACATCATCACGGAACTCGATGACATCACAATGTAACTATGACATCATCACGGAACTCGATGACCTCACAATGCATCTCTATGACATCATCACGGAACTCGATGACCTCACAATGTATCTCTATGACATCATCACGGAACTCGATGACCTCACAATGTATCTCTATGACATCATCACGGAACTCGACGACATCGTCATGGAACTCGGTGACCTCACAATGTACCTCTATGACATCATCACGGAACTCGATGACCTCACAATGTATCTATATGACATCATCACGAAATTCGATGACATCATCACGGAACTCGATGACCTCACAATGTAACACTATGACATCATCACGGAACTCGGTGACCTCACAATGTATCTCTATGACATCATCGCGGAACTCGATGACATCACAATGTAACACTATGACATCATCACGGAACTCGACCTCACAATGTATCTCTATGACATCATCACGGAACTCGATGACATCGTCATGGAACTCGGTGACCTCACAATGTATCTCTATGACATCATCACGGAACTTGATGACCTCACAATGTATCTCTATGACATCATCACGGAACTCGATGACATCATCACGGAACTCCATGACCTCACAATGTAACACTATGACATCATCACGGAGCTTGATGACCTCACAATGTTTCTCTATGACATCATCACGGAACTCGATGACATCAAAATGTAACTATGACATCATCACGGAACTCGATGACATCACAGAACTATATGACCTCACAATGTATCTCTATGACATCATCACAGAACTCGATGACCTCACAATGTATCTCTATGACATCATCACGGAACTCGATGACATCGTCATGGAACTCGGTGACCTCACAATGTACCTCTATGACATCATCATGGAACTCGATGACCTCACAATGTATCTATATGACATCATCACGGAACTCGATGACATCATCACGGAACTCGATGACCTCACAATGTAACACTATGACATCATCGCGGAACTCGATGACCTCACAATGTATCTCTATGACATCATCGCGGAACTCGATGACATCACAATGTAACACTATGACATCATCACGGAACTCGACCTCACAATGTATCTCTATGACATCATCACGGAACTCGATGACCTCACAATGTATCTCTATGACATCATCACGGAACTCGATGACATCATCACGGAACTCGATGACATCACAATGTTTCGCTATGACATCATCACGGAACTCGATGACATCACAATGTAACTATGACACCATCACGGAACTCAATGACCTCACAATGTATATCTATGACATCATCACGGAACTCAATGACTTCACAATGTATCTCTATGACATCATCACGGAACTCGATGACATCATCACGGAACTCGATGACCTCACAATGTTTCTCTATGACATCATCACGGAACTCGATGACGTCACAATGTATCTCTATGGCATCATCACGGAACTCAATGACCTCACAATGTCTCTCTATGATATCATCACGGAAATCGATGACCTCACAATGTATTTCTATGACATCATCACGGAACTCGATGACATCACAATGTAACTATGACATCATCACGGTACTCGATGACATCACAATGTAACACTATGACATCATCACGGAACTCGATGACCTCACATTGTATCTCTATGACATCATCACGGAACTCGATGACCGCACAATGTATCTCTATGACATCATCACGGAACTCGATGACATCATCACGGAACTCGATGACCTCACAATGTATCTCTATGACATCATCCTGGAACTCGATGACCTCACAATGTATCTCTATGACATCACCACGGAACTCGATGACCTCACAATGTATCTCTATGACATCATCACGGAACTCGATGACCTCACAATGTTTCTCTATGACATCATCACGGACCTCGATGACCTCTCAATGTATCTCTATGACATCATCACGGAACTCGATGACATCACAATGTAACTATGACATCATCACAGAACTCGATGACCTCACAATGTATATCTATGACATCATCACGGAACTCGATGACTTCACAATGTATCTCTATGACATCATCACGGAACTCGATGACATCATCACGGAACTCGATGACCTCACAATGTTTCTCTATGACATCATCACGGAACTCGATGACGTCACAATGTATCTCTATGACATCATCACGGAACTCGATGACCTCACAATGTATCTCTATGACATCATCACGGAACTCGATGACATCACAATGTAACTATGACATCATCACGGAACTCGATGACATCACGGAACTCGATGACATCACAATGTAACTATGACATCATCACGGAACTCGATGACCTCACAATGCATCTCTATGACATCATCACGGAACTCGATGACCGCACAATGTTTCTCTATGACATAATCACGGAACTCGATGACATCACAATGTAACTATGATATCATCACGGAGCTCGATAACATCACAATGTAACACTATGACATCATCACGGAACTCGATGACCTCACAATGTATCTCTATGACATTATCACGGAACTCGATGACCTCACAATGTATCTCTATGACATCATCACGGAACTCGATGACATCACAATGTAACACTATGACATCATCACGGAACTCGATGACCTCACAATGTATCTCTATGACATCATCACGGAACTCAATGACCTCACAATGTATCTCTATGACATCATCACGGAACTCGATGACATCGTCATGGAACTCAGTGACCTCACAATGTATCTCTATGACATCATCACGGAACTTGATGACCTCACAATGTATCTCTCTGACATCATCACGGAATTCGATGACATCATCACGGAACTCGATGACCTCACAATGTAACACTATGACATCATCACGGAACTCGGTGACCTCACAATGTATCTCTATGACATCATCGCGGAACTCGATGACATCACAATGTAACACTATGACATCATCACGGAACTCGACCTCACAATGTATCTCTATGACATCATCACGGAACTCGATGACACCATCACGGAACTCGATGACCTCACAATGTAACACTTTGACATCATCACGGAACTCGGTGACCTCACAATGTATCTCTATGACATCATCACGGAACTCGATGACCTCACAATGCATCTCTATGACATCATCACGGAACTCGATGACCTCACATTGTATATCTATGACATCATCACGGAACTCGATGACCTCACAATGTATCTCTATGACATCATCACGGAACTCGATGACCTCACAATGTTTCTCTATGACATCATCACGGACCTCGATGACCTCTCAATGTATCTCTATGACATCATCACGGAACTCGATGACATCACAATGTAACTATGACATCATCACAGAACTCGATGACCTCACAATGTATATCTATGACATCATCACGGAACTCGATGACTTCACAATGTATCTCTATGACATCATCACGGAACTCGATGACATCATCACGGAACTCGATGACCTTACAATGTTTCTCTATGACATCATCACGGAATTCGATGACGTCACAATGTATCTCTATGACATCATCACGGAACTCGATGACCTCACAATGTATCTCTATGACATCATCACGGAACTCGATGACATCACAATGTAACTATGACATCATCACGGAACTCGATGACATCACGGAACTCGATGACCTCACAATGTATCTCTATGACATCATCACGGAACTCGGTAACCTCACAATGTATCTCTATGACATCATCACGGAACTCGATGACCTCACAATGTATCTCTATGACATGATCACGGAACTCGATGACCGCACAATGTATCTCCATGACATCATCACGGAACTCGATGACATTACAATGTAACTATGACATCATCATGGAACTCAATGACATAACAATGTAACACTATGACATCATCTCGGAACTCGTTGACCTCACAATGTATCTCTATGACATCATCAAGGAACTCGATGACCTCACAATGTTTCTCTATGACATAATCACGGAACTCGATGACATCACAATGTAACTATGACATCATCACAGAGCTCGATGACATCACAATGTAACACTATGACATCATCACAGAACTCGGTGACCTCACAATGTATCTCTATGACATCATCAGGGAACTCGATGACCTCACAATGTATCTTTATGACATCATCACGGAACTCGACCTCACAATGTATCTCTGAGACATCATCACGGAACTCGATGACATCACGGAACTCGATGACCTCACAATGTATCTCTATGACATCATCACGGAACTCGGTGACCTCAAAATGTATCTCTATGACATCATCACGGAACTCGATGACATCACAATGTAACTATGACATCATCACGGAACTCGATGACATCACAATGTTTCGCTATGACATCATCACGGAACTCGATGACATCACAATGTAACTATGACACCATCACGGAACTCGATGACATCACAATGTAACTATGACACCATCACGGAACTCAATGACCTCACAATGTATATCTATGACATCATCACGGAACTCGATGACCTCACAATGTATCTCTATGACATCATCACGGAACTCGATGACCTCACAATGTATCTCTATGACATCATCACGGAACTCGATGACCTCACAATGTATCTCTATGACATCATCACGGAACTCGACGACATCGTCATGGAACTCGGTGACCTCACAATGTACCTCTATGACATCATCACGGAACTCGATGACCTCACAATGTATCTATATGACATCATCACGAAATTCGATGACATCATCACGGAACTCGATGACCTCACAATGTAACACTATGACATCATCACGGAACTCGGTGACCTCACAATGTATCTCTATGACATCATCGCGGAACTCGATGACATCACAATGTAACACTATGACATCATCACGGAACTCGACCTCACAATGTATCTCTATGACATCATCACGGAACTCGATGACATCACAATGTATCTCTATGACATCATCACAGAACTCGATGACCTCACAATGTATCTCTAAGACATCATCACGGAACTCGATAACCTCACAATGTTTCTCTATGACATCATCACGGAACTCGATGACCTCACAATGTATCTCTATGACATCATCACGGAACTCGATGGCATCACAATGTAACACTATGTCATCATCACGGAACTTGATGACCTCACAATGTATCTCTATGACATCATCACGGAACTCGATGACCTCACAATGTATCTGTATGACATCATCACGGAACTCGATGACATCACAATGTAACTATGACATCATCACGGAACTCGATGACATCACGGAACTTGATGACCTCACAATGTATCTCTATGACATCATCACGGAACTCGATGACATCATCACGGAACTCCATGACCTCACAATGTAACACTATGACATCATCACGGAACTTGATGACCTCACAATGTTTCTCTATGACATCATCACGGAACTCGATGACATCACAATGTAACTATGACATCATCACGGAACTCGATGACATCACGGAACTATATGACCTCACAATGTATCTCTATGACATCATCACGGAACTCGATGACCTCACAATGTATCTATATGACATCATCACGGAACTCGATGACATCATCACGGAACTCGATGACCTCACAATGTAACACTATGACATCATCACGGAACTCGATGACATCGTCATGGAACTCGGTGACCTCACAATGTACCTCTATGACATCATCACGGAACTTGATGACCTCACAATGTATCTATATGACATCATCACGGAACTCGATGACATCATCACGGAACTCGATGACCTCACAATGTAACACTATGACATCATCACGGAACTCGACCTTACAATGTATCTCTATGACATCATCACGGAACTCGATGACATCACAATGTATCTCTATGACATCATCACGGAACTCGATGACCTCACAATGTATCTCTATGACATCATCACGGAACTCGATGACATCATCACGGAACTCGATGACCTCACAATGTATCTCTATGACATCATCACGGAACTCGATGACACCATCACGGAACTCGATGACCTCACAATGTAATTCTATGACATCATCACGGAACTTGATGATCTCACAATGTATCTTTATGACATCATCACGGAACTCGATGACATCATCACGGAACTCGATGACCTCACAATGTAACACTATGACATCATCACGGAACTCGATGACATCACAATGTAACTATGACATCATCACGGAACTCGATGACATCACGGAACTATATGACCTCACAATGTATCTCTATGACATCATCACGGAACTCGATGACCTCACAATGTATCTATATGACATCATCACGGAACTCGATGACATCATCACGGAACTCGATGACCTCACAATGTAACACTATGACATCATCACGGAACTCGATGACATCGTCATGGAACTCGGTGACCTCACAATGTACCTCTATGACATCATCACGGAACTCGATGACCTCACAATGTATCTATATGACATCATCACGGAACTCGATGACATCATCACGGAACTCGATGACCTCACAATGTAACACTATGACATCATCACGGAACTCGACCTTACAATGTATCTCTATGACATCATCACGGAACTCGATGACATCACAATGTATCTCTATGACATCATCACGGAACTCGATGACCTCACAATGTATCTCTATGACATCATCACGGAACTCGATGACATCATCACGGAACTCGATGACCTCACAATGTATCTCTATGACATCATCACGGAACTCGATGACACCATCACGGAACTCGATGACCTCACAATGTAATTCTATGACATCATCACGGAACTTGATGATCTCACAATGTATCTTTATGACATCATCACGGAACTCGATGACATCATCACGGAACTCGATGACCTCACAATGTAACACTATGACATCATCACGGAACTCGGTGACCTCACAATGTATCTCTATGACATCATCACGGAACTCGATGACCTCACAATGTATATCTATGACATCATCACAGAAGTCGATGACATCATCACGGAACTCGATGACCTCACAATGTATATCTATGACATCATCACGGAACTCAATGACTTCACAATGTATCTCTATGACATCATCACGGAACTCGATGACATCATCACGGAACTCGGTGACCTCACAATATATGTCTATGACATAACCACGGAGATTGATGACCTCACAATTTATCTCTATGACATCATCACGGAACTCGATGACATCATCACGGAACTCGATGACATCATCACGGAACTCGATGACCTCACAATGTAACACTATGACATCACCACAGAACTCGGTGACCTCACAATGTATCTCTATGACATCATCACGGAACTCGATGACCTCACAATGTATCTCTATGACATCATCACGGAACTCGATGACATCATCACGGAGATCGATGACCT